>NW_027502171.1:0-38691 GCF_021521415.1 Bidens hawaiensis
TATTCGATTACAAACTATGACAAACCCTTATGTTTACTATGAGTGTGGAAGTACGAAACGTTTCAAAAGGAACAGTCCCCAAGTTAAACAAAGAACGAACATCGACGTCTAATTCGGCTAGAGGCCGTTTTAGTGATTGGATCAGATAGTACACGACAAAACTTAATTATGGTGAAAAAATACACCTATAATTACTGAGTAGTATACTTCAGCCTCGTTTGATACAGGTACCGATAGAAGTCTCATTCCCACTAACTTCTTATCCCCGGGAAATGCATTGGTTAGTGAACTAATACACCCCTATGCTATAGAATTCACTAACAGAAAATCTATAACTATTAACGAAATACTCCAAAGCTTTCCTATTATCTTAAACGAACAACTGATTCTTATTGATCTACTATCGGTAAAGTTAGAAAGTTTTGATGTAAATGCCAGAATGGGCAAGTTATTTGAGTATAAAGCACATATCGTTTGCAAGAAAGAAATAGTTAAGATTCCTCTATAAAATAATTAAAAGATTATAGTACAAGGAGAAAAATCTGACACTATATTATTCCTTATGTCCTAGCTCGAGGCGTTAAATTGTTTACGCCAAGAATGTATGGCATTTCGGGATAAATGTAACCATAAAAACCCCAATGAGCATATAAGAGATATCCCCATAGTACTCGAAAACTATAACGTCTTTCCTGATGAACCATTCGGAGTATCACTATCTGACAAATTGAAATCCGAACTGACCTAACTATAGGAGCAACTCCTATTATCAAGGCACCTTATCGCCTGGCATTCTCCAAAATGTAAGAACTAATTACACAGCTACAAAAATTATTAGACAAGGACCTTGGAACCTAACTATCATCATTGGGGAGCACCGGAACTGTTGGTAAAGAAAAAGGATGAAAGCCTAGGATGTGCGTTGATTACTGGAGAACACTCAAATTGTCATCAAAAATCAATATCCTCTCACAAAATTAGGCAACTGGTTCAATCAACTCCAAGGGGCGAATTACTTCTCGAAGATTGATCTTCGATCCAGCTATCTTCAAGTGAAGATCCAAGAGGAAGATGTTTCTAAATTGGTGTTTCGAGCTCCGTATGGTCACTATGAACCCTTAGTTATGCCTTTTGGACTGACTATTGCACCCGCAGTTTTCATAGATCACCCGAACTGAGTTGTAAACCGTACCGCGACAAATTCATTATAACGTTAATAATAATCTCTTAATGTATTCGAAAACTAAAAAGGAATCTGAACAACAATTATGATCAATCTTGGAGGCCTTGAGGCAAGAGGAATTGTCCAAGTATGAATTCTAGCTACAAGAAATACGATTCTTAGAACACATTATTAGTTGACGCGGAATTCACATACACTCGAGCAAAATTGGCAAGCACCAGGGTCACCAAAAGAAATTCACCAAATTTTGGGATTAGTTGGATATTACCGACACCATATTGAAAATTTTCCAGTATAGCCCAACCCTTAACCTTCTTAACCCAAAAAGACTGAATTTATGATTGGGAAGAAGAACCAGAAAAGATTTTTCAATTGCTGAAACAGAAACTATGTTCAAACCAGATGCTAAATCTCCCAGAAGGGATTGATGATCTTGTAATCTATGTGATACATCTAAGAAGAATTAGAATGAGTACTAATGCGGAGAAACAAGGTTATAATATACACTTTCCAACACTAAAAAAAAAATTAAAAAAAAAACACACGAGAAGATTACACTTTCCTTGACTCAGAGTATGGAACATTTGTAAAAAAAATGCCTTAGGATGAAGGAATAAACTTAAACATTGGAAAGTACCGGTATTTAAAACGATTGGTTAGGCAAATATAATCGGGCCTATTCATATCGCCCAAAATAAAACTCTAAGAGTATAATATTTAGAAAACTAAATCCTGTACGGGAACAAGAAAAACTTTAAAAAGGAAAACAGAAGAAATTCTATACCTTGAACAAACAGAGTTTAGATTCTAAATCTTGGTAACTTACGAGGCTTGGTCATGGACGTAGTACACAAGTCTAAATATTACAACTATTCAGGAACCGGTATGATGTACAAGGAATTAAGGAATGTTAATGGTGACCGGTATGAAGAAAGTTGTAACTACACATATCTATAAATACCTGAATTGAGCGAGAACTAAAATAAAGTATCTAAAACCCTCAGTAATGTTATAACAACCGAAAACTCCCAATAGAAGTGGGAATAGATTATGATAAGCCTCATAACACACTTGTTCATTACTAGAACATAGTATAGTCCAGGTACTAATTGGCCGGCTCAATTAAATTTTATACTCCCTCCCGATCCATAACAACTACACAACTGAAAGGCACACCTACAATTATGCCAACAAAATCATATCTCGACATGGTATGTCTATTTCGATTACTTCGGACAGAGATAGTCATTTCGCCTCTTAAGTTCTGACGAACTTAAGAAACCGAATCGTTTTAACCTCGACCTGTTGTTCCCAAACAAGCGATCGATTTGAACAAATTATACAAACACTGAAAGGATTACCAAACCTTAGAGAAATTTAGGACCAACATTTCCACTGGTCTAATCCTCGAATACTAATAGTTATCATAATATTATACGAGCAGCACTGTTACCGGTACGATACGAGCAAGAACATGAATCAATACTTTATTATATTGAAAGGTGGCAACACTCAAAATGAAAAATCCAATTTGATTCCGGAAATCACTGATAAACCTTGTAGAATTTAAACAAACTGAAAGTCCGCATAAGACTAATAAAAGAACTATACCGAGGTACGCACTGAATTGTTGACCTTTGAAAAGTGTTATTCGATTTGAAGAAACTGATAAGTTGACATAAAAATACATAGAACTGTACGAGGTTGTCTCAAAAATTAAACCCGTAACATAAGGAATAAACTATCTCAAGAATCAAGTCCACTCTCGACTTTAGTTCTACGGTATACCGAAACAACAAGTGCCTTATTGACGAGGCGAAGATAGTACCATTTGGAAACTCACACATAACTAAACTTAGTAAAGAACCCTTATAAACAATAGGCGGGAAAGTCAAACAGTTAAGACTCAACAGAATTTCAATGGTCAAAGTTCGGTAAAATGCTTTATAACCGGGAATTATATAAATTTGAAAACGAAAACAAATATTCTTGTTTGTTCCTAAGAATTTTTAACGAGTATATCGAATTTCGGGGACGAAATTTCTTAACGGGGGGAGAATGTGACATTCGTGACAAAACCGGTTACACCTCAATATTTACAAACCGAATAAGCGATTAACCGCTTATTGCGTACCGAACAAACGATTAACCAACCGGGTCTGGTTATGACCCAGATATCCCGGAAGGGCCATCTATAAGTTATATACATTTAATATAAGCTAGCATATTAGTATATGGCCTTAGAACGATGGCACCAGTTAAACGAAAGCAGGCTCGTTTAACTACCCGCTATAGATTTAAACGCGAAAGATAGTTACAAACCAAGCATTGTATCATCCGTTATGCCGAAAAAGACTTACCAAACACTTATTTGAAATGTTTTAAGCGATCCATGAAAATATTTTCAAATTTTACAAACGTATACTATGTTTTTATAAATTTATACAAAAATAGCCGAAAAACACTCGTTTTCGCACTGTTTGTCGTATCCGATATATTTTTTGCTCCATAAACCGAACTCAAAATAAACTTGGATTTGGGTTTTAACATATGGGCTTGAAATTCAGAATGTTGGGCTAAAATTGGGCCAAAGAGAAGCCTAAAGTCTCCCGGCCGCAATGTAAGACCAATTCCCTTCTTTAACATATCTTTGTATTTAAGTAATCTCCTTGATATTTTGCACTCATTCCAACTGGTTCTTGGACAAACACATCTGTTTGCTTCAATATAAACAATAAACCCTAAGGTAAACACTAAACCTTGATCATTTTAAGCTTGATAAATATGAGTTTTTTGTATAAAACATGAACTTTGATTACCAAAAACTCATTCTAACCATGAAAACAACTCTAAAACTTGTCCAAAAACATGTTTTGATCATACACATGGTTAGAAATCAGAATCATACTCTTTTTTGGCCATAAACACGGATTATAGGGTTTAAACGAAAGCATGCTCGTTTAACTACCCGCTATAGATTTAAACGCGAAAGATAGTTACAAACCAAGCATTGTATCATCCGTTATGCCGAAAAAGACTTACCAAACACTTATTTGAAATGTTTTAAGCGATCCATGAAAATATTTTCAAATTTTACAAACGTATACTATGTTTTTATAAATTTATACAAAAATAGCCGAAAAACACTCGTTTTCGCACTGTTTGTCGTATCCGATATATTTTTTGCTCCATAAACCGAACTCAAAATAAACTTGGATTTGGGTTTTAACATATGGGCTTGAAATTCAGAATGTTGGGCTAAAATTGGGCCAAAGAGAAGCCTAAAGTCTCCCGGCCGCAATGTAAGACCAATTCCCTTCTTTAACATATCTTTGTATTTAAGTAATCTCCTTGATATTTTGCACTCATTTCAACTGGTTCTTGGACAAACACATCTGTTTGCTTCAATATAAACAATAAACCCTAAGGTAAACACTAAACCTTGATCATTTTAAGCTTGATAAATATGAGTTTTTTGTATAAAACATGAACTTTGATTACCAAAAACTCATTCTAACCATGAAAACAACTCTAAAACTTGTCCAAAAACATGTTTTGATCATACACATGGTTAGAAATCAGAATCATACTCTTTTTTGGCCATAAACACGGATTATAGGGTTTAAACGAAAGCAGGCTCGTTTAACTACCCGCTATAGATTTAAACGCGAAAGATAGTTACAAACCAAGCATTGTATCATCCGTTATGCCGAAAAAGACTTACCAAACACTTATTTGAAATGTTTTAAGCGATCCATGAAAATATTTTCAAATTTTACTAACGTATACTATGTTTTTATAAATTTATACAAAAATAGCCGAAAAACACTCGTTTTCGCACTGTTTGTCGTATCCGATATATTTTTTGCTCCATAAACCGAACTCAAAATAAACTTGGATTTGGGTTTTAACATATGGGCTTGAAATTCAGAATGTTGGGCTAAAATTGGGCCAAAGAGAAGCCTAAAGTCTCCCGGCCGCAATGTAAGACCAATTCCCTTCTTTAACATATCTTTGTATTTAAGTAATCTCCTTGATATTTTGCACTCATTTCAACTGGTTCTTGGACAAACACATCTGTTTGCTTCAATATAAACAATAAACCCTAAGGTAAACACTAAACCTTGATCATTTTAAGCTTGATAAATATGAGTTTTTTGTATAAAACATGAACTTTGATTACCAAAAACTCATTCTAACCATGAAAACAACTCTAAAACTTGTCCAAAAACATGTTTTGATCATACACATGGTTAGAAATCAGAATCATACTCTTTTTTGGCCATAAACACGGATTATAGGGTTTAAACGAAAGCAGGCTCGTTTAACTACCCGCTATAGATTTAAACGCGAAAGATAGTTACAAACCAAGCATTGTATCATCCGTTATGCCGAAAAAGACTTACCAAACACTTATTTGAAATGTTTTAAGCGATCCATGAAAATATTTTCAAATTTTACAAACGTATACTATGTTTTTATAAATTTATACAAAAATAGCCGAAAAACACTCGTTTTCGCACTGTTTGTCGTATCCGATATATTTTTTGCTCCATAAACCGAACTCAAAATAAACTTGGATTTGGGTTTTAACATATGGGCTTGAAATTCAGAATGTTGGGCTAAAATTGGGCCAAAGAGAAGCCTAAAGTCTCCCGGCCGCAATGTAAGACCAATTCCCTTCTTTAACATATCTTTGTATTTAAGTAATCTCCTTGATATTTTGCACTCATTCCAACTGGTTCTTGGACAAACACATCTGTTTGCTTCAATATAAACAATAAACCCTAAGGTAAACACTAAACCTTGATCATTTTAAGCTTGATAAATATGAGTTTTTGTATAAAACATGAACTTTGATTACCAAAAACTCATTCTAACCATGAAAACAACTCTAAAACTTGTCCAAAAACATGTTTTGATCATACACATGGTTAGAAATCAGAATCATACTCTTTTTTGGCCATAAACACGGATTATAGGGTTTAAACGAAAGCAGGCTCGTTTAACTACCCGCTATAGATTTAAACGCGAAAGATAGTTACAAACCAAGCATTGTATCATCCGTTATGCCGAAAAAGACTTACCAAACACTTATTTGAAATGTTTTAAGCGATCCATGAAAATATTTTCAAATTTTACAAACGTATACTATGTTTTTATAAATTTATACAAAAATAGCCGAAAAACACTCGTTTTCGCACTGTTTGTCGTATCCGATATATTTTTTGCTCCATAAACCGAACTCAAAATAAACTTGGATTTGGGTTTTAACATATGGGCTTGAAATTCAGAATGTTGGGCTAAAATTGGGCCAAAGAGAAGCCTAAAGTCTCCCGGCCGCAATGTAAGACCAATTCCCTTCTTTAACATATCTTTGTATTTAAGTAATCTCCTTGATATTTTGCACTCATTCCAACTGGTTCTTGGACAAACACATCTGTTTGCTTCAATATAAACAATAAACCCTAAGGTAAACACTAAACCTTGATCATTTTAAGCTTGATAAATATGAGTTTTTGTATAAAACATGAACTTTGATTACCAAAAACTCATTCTAACCATGAAAACAACTCTAAAACTTGTCCAAAAACATGTTTTGATCATACACATGGTTAGAAATCAGAATCATACTCTTTTTTGGCCATAAACACGGATTATAGGGTTTAAACGAAAGCAGGCTCGTTTAACTACCCGCTATAGATTTAAACGCGAAAGATAGTTACAAACCAAGCATTGTATCATCCGTTATGCCGAAAAAGACTTACCAAACACTTATTTGAAATGTTTTAAGCGATCCATGAAAATATTTTCAAATTTTACAAACGTATACTATGTTTTTATAAATTTATACAAAAATAGCCGAAAAACACTCGTTTTCGCACTGTTTGTCGTATCCGATATATTTTTTGCTCCATAAACCGAACTCAAAATAAACTTGGATTTGGGTTTTAACATATGGGCTTGAAATTCAGAATGTTGGGCTAAAATTGGGCCAAAGAGAAGCCTAAAGTCTCCCGGCCGCAATGTAAGACCAATTCCCTTCTTTAACATATCTTTGTATTTAAGTAATCTCCTTGATATTTTGCACTCATTTCAACTGGTTCTTGGACAAACACATCTGTTTGCTTCAATATAAACAATAAACCCTAAGGTAAACACTAAACCTTGATCATTTTAAGCTTGATAAATATGAGTTTTTTGTATAAAACATGAACTTTGATTACCAAAAACTCATTCTAACCATGAAAACAACTCTAAAACTTGTCCAAAAACATGTTTTGATCATACACATGGTTAGAAATCAGAATCATACTCTTTTTTGGCCATAAACACGGATTATAGGGTTTAAACGAAAGCAGGCTCATTTAACTACCCGCTATAGATTTAAACGCGAAAGATAGTTACAAACCAAGCATTGTATCATCCGTTATGCCGAAAAAGACTTACCAAACACTTATTTGAAATGTTTTAAGCGATCCATGAAAATATTTTCAAATTTTACAAACGTATACTATGTTTTTATAAATTTATACAAAAATAGCCGAAAAACACTCGTTTTCGCACTGTTTGTCGTATCCGATATATTTTTTGCTCCATAAACCGAACTCAAAATAAACTTGGATTTGGGTTTTAACATATGGGCTTGAAATTCAGAATGTTGGGCTAAAATTGGGCCAAAGAGAAGCCTAAAGTCTTCCGGCCGCAATGTAAGACCAATTCCCTTCTTTAACATATCTTTGTATTTAAGTAATCTCCTTGATATTTTGCACTCATTCCAACTGGTTCTTGGACAAACACATCTGTTTGCTTCAATATAAACAATAAACCCTAAGGTAAACACTAAACCTTGATCATTTTAAGCTTGATAAATATGAGTTTTTGTATAAAACATGAACTTTGATTACCAAAAACTCATTCTAACCATGAAAACAACTCTAAAACTTGTCCAAAAACATGTTTTGATCATACACATGGTTAGAAATCAGAATCATACTCTTTTTTGGCCATAAACACGGATTATAGGGTTTAAACGAAAGCAGGCTCGTTTAACTACCCGCTATAGATTTAAACGAGAAAGATAGTTACAAACCAAGCATTGTATCATCCGTTATGCCGAAAAAGACTTACCAAACACTTATTTGAAATGTTTTAAGCGATCCATGAAAATATTTTCAAATTTTACAAACGTATACTATGTTTTTATAAATTTATACAAAAATAGCCGAAAAACACTCGTTTTCGCACTGTTTGTCGTATCCGATATATTTTTTGCTCCATAAACCGAACTCAAAATAAACTTGGATTTGGGTTTTAACATATGGGCTTGAAATTCAGAATGTTGGGCTAAAATTGGGCCAAAGAGAAGCCTAAAGTCTCCCGGCCGCAATGTAAGACCAATTCCCTTCTTTAACATATCTTTGTATTTAAGTAATCTCCTTGATATTTTGCACTCATTCCAACTGGTTCTTGGACAAACACATCTGTTTGCTTCAATATAAACAATAAACCCTAAGGTAAACACTAAACCTTGATCATTTTAAGCTTGATAAATATGAGTTTTTGTATAAAACATGAACTTTGATTACCAAAAACTCATTCTAACCATGAAAACAACTCTAAAACTTGTCCAAAAACATGTTTTGATCATACACATGGTTAGAAATCAGAATCATACTCTTTTTTGGCCATAAACACGGATTATAGGGTTTAAACGGCGTTTTTACTGTTCAAAAGTTCGGTTTTATACCCTAGCCGAAACCCTAAGTTAAGGGGTTGTTGTGTTGGTGAAACTTGCTTGGTTTGTGATATAGGACCTGTATCTAGCTTGCATAGAAGCACAAGAACCCGAAAAATTGATTAGAATGGCGAAAACGAACCAAAACCGCTAAGGTAATACCGAATCACTCGATTACGGGCTGTTTAGGATTAGATTGTGATGTGGATGTTGTTAGGTCATGAAAATTTGCAGGGACATCAGGGACCATATCATGAGTCCCTGTTCAAATTTGGTGATTTTTCGACCATTCGAGAATATTTGGCGAATTTATTACCGAGTTGGGATGTTTATTTGGGAAAAATAGTTAAAATGCATGAAAAATTATGAAAATTTTTGGGGAACTCAGATTTGGTATACTTTGATTACACATGAAATTTGGGAGCATTTGGCAAAGCCTAAGTAGGCTTTATGCATTTGCGTTCATATGAGTTTTTATAGTTGTTTTTGGCCCGAAAAGAATATTGAACAAGGTTGTTACATTCTGGAATTGATACAGATGGTTTTAGGATATAATTTTAGCATCCAAGAATTTTTGTGGAATTTTTGGAAATCATTTGGTATAAACGGATGATTTTAGGGCTAAATATAGTAGGTAAAATGAATTTTTATAAATTAATAAACCAATAAATAATTCCAGAAATATTTTTATAAAAATCTATATATTTTATTTGATAAATGGCTAAATTTTCATAATTTAATGATTAACGGTTAATTAATTATGCTAATTTGAAAATTAAACAAATTCAATTCTGATAATAACTGGCAAGTTCGTGATTAATGAACCTGCAGGAATATCAAAACACCAGGAGTGATCAAAAATCATATTTTTGGATTAATTATATAAAAACAAACCTTTTTATGAGAAACCTGGACAATCTGGATAGATTTGTGCGCGTTTCTTCTCAAATTAAACTGAATAAACGAAAACGGGCCCCGTAACGAATCCGGAACCCCAATGTGTGATCTTTCTTTATAAATTAATCATTTTATCAACCAACACATTTACCCAAGCTTACATCCCCATAACTGTTTTTTGAACGCATAAACGAACAACTTGGCTTAGCCGGGAAAACGGGGAAACTGAGCCAAGTTCGGTTTTAAGTATTAGACATTGAACAACATCACAATCTAAGCCTAATGATACTTTCTGGGTGTAACAGCTATATCCAGATTAGATACACAGCCCAGTCTAGTATAATGTCTAGTATAATGATTATAATAATATTAAAATATTAATATTATTATAATATATATTATAGGGACTAGTGATACGAGTCAAACGAACAACGAGCCGACGTTGTACTGAATCCTGATTAAACCGTGAGTTTCATGACCCCACTTTTAAACTGCTTTTACGAACTTTTGAGGTGAAAAACATATTGATACATATCTATATATACTCTGAACTGTTTGATTATGGGAATTATCTAAGTGCTAACACACGAAAGTCCCCACTAACACAGTGATTAACTTCGAGCCGGTGGCTTGTGAATAGTACTATTGGTTTGACAAACCCAGGTGGGGCCAGCACGGTTTGCTGAGACATTATCCCGTTTGCACATGACCATAATTATACAAACACGCTATGTAGTGTTAAACATACCTACTCGGGGCATGTTGTGGGTGGAAAGGAGGCCACAGTGGTTGATTGAGCGTGGAAAATGGATGCACGCAACACGAACAGTCAAGGCTTCACTGTAGCTTAGCATAATTACATCATAAACATACAAACAAAACGTACTTGTGAACGTACATACATACATACTTGCATATTTACAACCGTGATTGTTGTACGAACAACCGATTTCTTGAAACTCGTGAAACTCACCAACTATTTGTAGTTGACCCGTTTTAACATGTTTTTTAAGGTATACCAGACTTGGGCTAGAAAGTCAATGTGCTACGTGTTTGACTTGCGATCAATGCTGGGTGAATTGATGCAAATGTGCTAGTAAGAAGTAAAGCCGCTTAACGGGCTGGATTTAGTTTGTATCACCTAGTTGTAAACAAAATTAGATCGATGTAAATTATTGTAAACTAGTTTGTATTGTTCTTTATAAACAATGTGGTTGATACCAGAGGTGTCTATTACATTTCCGTTTTACACTTCCGCAAATCGCTTAACTGGGTGTGACAGCCACCCCCGTAAACGCGTTTTTTAATTAAATTAAATTATATTAAATCATTAAGATGTCAATATAATATCCTAACAAACTAATTAATTGCGTATTAGCACAGCGAATCACCTCGAAATCTTCGCCGGAAATCCGGAAAATCAAATCATTGAAATTATTGCGTATATGCTCCGATTAGTTGTATAAATAGGGACCTAAGCCTCATTACAACCCGCTCATATCCTTCTTTCCCTCTAATTCTCTCTAATATAGCCGTAATAATCCGGCAAGGCTTCGGCTCCGGCGAGTCCCAGTTCTCCGGCAAACCAAGACCATTTCGAGTAATTGTTAAATGCTTTATAATAGTTTTTAACCAACGATTAAAACCCCTAACACTAAATAATTATTCATACAATTAATCAACCTTAAAATCCTGTTAGAATAGTCGTTAAAAGTCGTGTTTATTCTTATTTATAGTTCGTACGGATTGACCGCTTCGGCTTCCTTTGACACATTCGAGTTATTCTAATTCTTTTTTACTTCAATTACTAAGGTGAGTTTATCACAACCCCCTTTTAAACGTTTTAATGTTTTGGGGTAGCATATGTATCCATTATAAAATTCAAGCATTTTTATTTCGATTACAAAACTACAATTCGTATATGGACTTGTGTGTTACTTGAATTACTTGCTCGAATATTACCTGCACATGGAAGTCTCATTAAGTATGATCATACGCTCCCCTTTGCACTTCGGTCCATTTGTATCGAGTGAAAAAGGGTCTCATTATCTGAGCGCGTTGGTTGTTACCAATTGGAAATGACCTTACTTGCGTGATTACCCTAGTACGTTGGTTGTAACCAACTGGAAAGAACTTACTTGCTCGTTTATCACATGTTTATGAATTGTATGGTTTTTAAGTATGTCTTTAAATTGTGGAAACTCACCAGCTATATTTATAGCTGACCTTTATTTTATACATATGTTACAGGTACCGTGATTAGGGGATGAAGCATTGAAAGACACTTAGATTACCTAGGTTATTTAATTAAACGAGACATTTGTTTTTATTATGATTTGATTTCAATTTGTAATGTTATTTGAACTTGTGTTACTTGGCTTATTAATGAATTAATGTTATTATGCTCACCAAATAGTGTCACGTGTGTTTGAACAATCTGTACGCCACACTCGGGCGTTTCCGCTTAAGCCGAGGTGTTACACATTGTGTTATAGATTTTGGTCATTGTGTTATCAATTGATATTCATATTAAAGATAACAATTAAAACAAAGATTACGTCATTGTGTCTTTTATTTGTCATTGTGTCTTTATGTTCATCATTTGTCTTTATACTTATCATTGTGTTTTAGTCATTGTGTATTACGTTCATGTCATTTGCGTAATATGTAGTTTCATTGTGTTTTACGTTTCAGGTCATTGTGTTATATGTATTCACCGTTGTATTTTACGTTTCAGGTCATTGTGTTATTATTATTCATCATTGTGTTTTACGTTTCATGTAATTGTCTAATATGTATTTATCATTATGTTTTATGTATTAGATAATTTGTTATTTTATCATTATATCTACGTATTATTATTACACAGCCGCATTATTACCATTTAAAAAAGCAAAATAATGATTTGAAAGACACAATGACGAACAGAAAGACACAATGACGAAAAGACACAAAAACATAATGACATAATTTTTTTTAATTTTTATATAACAAAGTCATACTCATATTAAATATTAAAAAACGTTTGTTATTATGGTGATTTTTGTTTTGAAAACTAATATCATATGAAAAAGTTATAAACGTTTTAAAATGATAGGAAAATTGACATATGACTTGTATGTGAAGAGAGAAAATATGTACTATTACTTTTATACCCTTTTACCTTTGGTCTCCACTTGACATAGACGTGCACAAAAAAACCGGTTCCGGAACCGAACCGGAACCGGTTCCAGTTCCAACCCGGTTGGTACAATACCCGGTTTGGGTATTTTTGTACCCGAAAATCGTACCCGGTTCTCCTATTTGTATGTCAGTATCAGTTCCAACCCGGTTCCTACCCGGTTCTTAATTGGAACCGGTTCGGTTCGTACCTGGAAAAACCGGTTCCGACGGGTTTTTTTTGAAGGGTCAAACAAAAGTCAAACTAGCCGTTGGAACCGGTTCTAACGGTAATATAGCCGTTGGAACCGGTTTTTTAGACACCAATTAGCCGTTGGAACCGGTTCCAACGGTAATATAGCCGTTGGAACCGGTTTTTGAGACAATAGATCCGGTTCCAACGGTAATATAGCCGTTGGAACCGGTTTTTGATGCCCAAACCTATATATAACTTGTTTCCACCACTTGTTTCACCACCAAACTCAAAAACAAACTAAAATACTACTTTTTTAGCAAACCCGTTCCTTTACCCGACCATCCAACTAAATATTATTATGGCACCCATCAAAAAAACTAACAAGGAGGCTAAGAAGAGTGTTTTTGTTGCCCCCGTTCCTGTTACGGAGGACCCAAGGGTTGTTACGGTAGTCAACCATAACCGCAATCAAGACATATGGAAGAATTGGGATTTGATTGTGGATGACGAAGGTTATCAAAAGGCTCGTTGCAAACTATGTGGTTCAATATTAAAGCACGATTCCAACTCTACTTTGAGAAAGCACATCGAGAAGCCATATTGCAAGGCGTTGAAAGGGATTGGCGTGACCGATCAAATTGACTTGGGTAAATATGGTACACTATTTCGTTACAACACGACTCAAGTTCAAGATAGAATGGCAAAGTTCGTTATTCAACGAGGTTTGCCATTTAACCACTTTGATGACTCGGAGTTGACGTCGTTGATTAGCGAAACTCTACAACCGAGATACACACATGTAAGTCGTACTACCTTAAGACGTCATTGTATCAGGTTGTGGGAGTGTGCTAAAAAAGAGTTAGTCGAGTCTTTTCATTCTTTAGAAGCCATGGTTAGTTTAACTACCGATGTTTGGTCGGCACCACACGGGTTGCCCGAATCATACATATGTGTCACCGCTCATTGGGTTGATCCGGTGACATGGCAATTGATGAAACGCACCATCGCTTTTGAAAACTTCCCGTTCCCACATACCGCCGAAAAATTCTTTGAATTACTTGATGAAGTTATAACGACTTACAACTTGAGAAATAAAATATTTTCGATTTCGTTTGACAACGCTTCAAACAATACTAAGGCGGCTGAAAATTTTATCATTAAATATTCACCACCTTGTTTCGGGGATTTTTTTCATGTCCGATGTGTTGCACATATCATCAACTTGGTTGTTCAAATAGGTCTTGACAATGAAAACATTTGTGATGATTTAAAATACTTTAGACTTATGTAACAAGATGTCTTCAAAAGTGGTAAAAGAAGACATCTTGAATATAAGAACTATTGCAAGTCGGTTGAAAGAAAGTATTTGGGGCCGAATTGGGACGTTCCAACCCGTTGGAACTCAACTTGTCATATGTTAAAGTGTGCTTTTGCCCAACGCCAAACTTTACAAGCATTTCATAACAATCTTGTTGAATAACGCGAGGCCGATATGTTTCCGGAAAGTGTTTGGGTCCAAGTCGGTTATTTGTTGGAGTATCTTGACGTGTTCAAAAAGTCAACAACAAAATTATCGGGAGTCTATTACCCTACTAGTTGTTGGGTTTTGCAAGAATTGTACTATATGTCTTGTGTTTTTAAAAGCTTTGCGGAGAAGAACAAACTCTTCGAAAATATTGTTGCGGTGATGAAAGAAAAGTTCATAAAATATTTTGAAAACATACCGCCGGTCTTTACTTGTGCCGCCGTATTAAACCCCTATTGGAATGTTAATGGGGTTGAAACAACGATTGAGGAAATATTCGACAACTTAGGTATGCACGAGATTGACCCGAAGTTGTCGACGGAAGCGAAGGACAAGTTCAACAAAAACCTTCAAGACCTTTATGACCATTATTTTCAAATGTATGGTCCAAGCACGAGATCGTCTTTTGTGAAAAAAACAACAACTAGTAGGCCGCGCAATGACCCACTTATAAACTTGATGAATGGGATTCGTGAATCGGCATCTAAGAGGCAAAGAGGAAACACACCAAGTAGCGAACTTGGTCGATATAGTGGAGTAAACTATGTTGAGGGCGCAACGGTCGACGAAATTCGCAATATTGATTTGTTGGCTTGGTGGAAAGGTAAACAAAACGAATTTCCCATTCTATCTGCCATGGCTCGTGATTTGCTTGCCGTACAAGCCTCAACGGTTGCTTCCGAATCGGTTTTTTCTCTTAGTGGGAGGGTGTTATCTATGCGAAGAACAAAAACTAACTCCCGAGTCTCTAGAGGTTTGCATTTGCCTAAAGGACCATTTGGATGCGATGGATCGTGTACAACACAAGGCGAACTTTGAAGACGAAATACCAATAGAGCGTCATATTCATGATGAGGAGGTGGAGGACGGGGTTTCTTCCGATAACGAAGACGAGGGTGAAGACGAGAATGAAGACGAAGAAGAGTTGTAATTATTTGTTTTGGTAAAATTATTTGTAACTTGTTCAACTAATATGTAGTTTTGATTTGTTTTATTATAATTACTTTTGTTACTCATGATTAATTTTTGTTACTTTTTTAATAACGACGAACATTTTATTTATTTAAAAAATAACTATTACAAACATTATTAAAACATAAACGATACTAAACATAACAACTAAAACATAAAAAACAAAGTCCGTCGTTTTAATCCGGGAATACTTATTTTTGGGTTGTAGAGCCGGACGACTCTCCCACTTCCGTTTTTTTAGCTTCCAAACTTCTTTTCTCTCGACAATACTTATTCGTATGTTTTCGTAATGTCGAGTTGGACCCTGCTTTAAGAAACTTCGAGCAATATTTGCAACGTGCCAACTCATGTGAGTCGGTAATGAGACACAAATCGTAATGAACCCAAACATCGGGGCATCTTGTTGTTTCGATCACCATAACGTCATCATTAGTTGCCATTTGTTGTCGGTTTAAGGTTAATTGTAGTTTGGAGTGTGTTTTATAATTTTGGAAGTGGTTTAACAAGTACACAAACAAACCTTGCTATTTATAGTAAGAAAATAACCTATTTGTAGTTAAAAAACCGGTTCCAACGGTCAAAAACGGCTATATAGCCGTTGGAACCGGTTCCTAACGGCTATAATATTTAAATTTCAAAAAAAACCGATGGAACCGATTTTTACGTAAAAATCGGTTCCGGTTCATACCTACCTGGTTCTTAAAAGTTAGCATATCTGGGCATCGGTTCGGGTCGGGAACCGAACCGGTTCTTGATTGGAACCGGTTCCATTTTACAACCGGTTTGGAACCGGTTCAGGTTTTCCTGTTGAACCCGATTTGTGCACCTCTAACTTGACACATGTCAATCAACAATGACTTTTCTCACTTCTTATTTTTGTTTACATTGGTAAAATAACTCAACCTTCTCATTGTATTACAAGATAATTGATCTAAATCTAAAAAAAACATTTAAATATAGATATATTATAGTAAAGTAAACTCAAAATTATATATTGATCTAATGAGAAACTTATGCTACTTATATATAGGTTGAGTTTGAGACCAAATCTAATCAAAGTATTTTTTTTTTTTTTGTCCTCACCAAAGGGCTACAAAAACTTATTTTGATTTAAGCCTTCAAAATCGTCGAGCCGGTCATGAATTTTTAATAATTTATTTTTCTTCAAATACTATCTACTTTTATCAAAGAAAAAGCAAAGATAAGAAAGATGATGCATGAACTAAGAATTAACAACCTAAAAGAAGGTCTGCAATAGGTGGATTAACATGCACACCATCAACCTTTTTAATTAGCCTCCACTTTCTTGACATTCTTTTCAAATCATATTTATTCTTTTTAAACTACGTTACTAACAGCAATGAATTAAGTCACTGAAAAAAGCATCGACCACCGATTCTTTGGCAGACTTGTACCCGTGTAAACGCTTTTTAAATGAACGTAACTCCCTTTCGTCTCTAGATGTTCGATCCTATCAAATTTAACAATATCATATTAGATAGATAGATATATAATAATCTTAATTTATTCACAAGGACTTACATATTCTTTCTTCTGCAACAAGATGTCAACCAGGTACTGCAGCCACAGCACATTCGTCTTCGGGAAACTGTATGCATCATCAAATGAAACCGCTTGTTTTCTTTTATATAAAAGTAACTTTCAACCCATTAGATTATATATGGGCCTAACTGGTACCAAAGTGTTTTTAATGCATAAAATACGCAAAATTTTGGCTAAAATATGTTGGAAAAGTGTTCGGTTTCGGTTCAGTTTTCCCATTTAAGCTTGAAGCTTTTGGGCCGAAAAAGGAGGCCCAAAAGAATGAATTTGCGTCTAAAAGCCTATATGTTTTTGTTAATTAGTGGTTAATTGATTATTATACATTTGAGCTAAAATATTTGGGTTACACTATTTATTAAATTCTTATAAATTACTTTAACATTCAATATTAAAAATAAAAATCCATAAATTCGAATTCGCTCGGTTTAAAATTTTGGTTTCATGCATACCCCTACCGGTTAGCTAGCATGGTAGTAAATTCTTAGTTCCATACCTTCCCTCCCAGCAATCATCTGTAACTTGTTTCATTTTCCGATAAGTTTCTGACTGCACACAATATCAAAGAACTGAAACTTTAGAATAAAACGGAGACATATATAATACGGTGGTTACGTGCATTTGAAGCTACCTGTTTATCTCCTTTTGGGCCTTCAAATAGTCCTGGATCCACAGATAGATCCAAAAACAGAATACTTTCACCTGCCAACAACACATATATGGCATGTAAAAAGCACATTACTTGGATTTGTGCATGAAGCCAAATAAACTGACTCGGAACCCAAAAACCAGCCCAAATTAGAAACCGACTGTTTGGTTTTGATTTTTAGTAAAACCGAAATATTGGTTTAGTTTCAGTTTTGTGTCTTGTGAAAAACCGAACCGAACAGATAAACCGATTTGTTGAATTACGTTTTTGTTGAATCGTTTACGTTCTATAAACTTGGATATTTGTTTTTTTTTAACTAATCGTTTTCGTTTTTTTTAAATAATAAGTCCAATTCCAAAAAATATCATGGGTCAAATTTCTTTGGCCCAAAAATTACTAGCCCGATTAGCAAAACCGAAAAAATGCCGAATCTAAACTGATAGAACTTGAAAACCGAAAAAACAGAAACCAAACGGTTTTGAAAAAACAAAAATCCAAAACTTTGGTTTTCGGTTATGTTTTAGCCCAAAGCCGCACCGAACAGCACCACGCACACCCCTAACTTGGATTATAGTTAATTAGTTATACAACAAACAACAAGAGTACCTGTATTAATCCTGGAGAGTGTAAAATCAATTATCGATGCAACCAGTCCGTATGTCTTGAAACACATTTTTTTCCCATCAAGAATGAAGCTCAATGTTTCGGAACCATTTCGTCTCAGCAAGATATTGCCCCTATGTAGTAAACAGTTGACGTAAAAAATTTAATGTCAATGATGAAAGTATAACTGAAAACAGTTAATTAAAGTTACTGTTTACCAGTGCAAATCTCTGTGTTCAAACTCAAAAGCAGCTTCTGCCACTGCCAACGCCCCAGTAATCTGAATACATGTTTAAATATCCGTTAGACCGTGTCACAAGATTGCTATGCAGTTAATGCGGAAAAACATCGGATATCGGTCAAGGACCGATATGTGAGATATCGGTGGGATCTCAGTCATTTTAATATCATGCAGAATTTATAAATACTCTCCTACCATTAACAAATCAACCTCAACTTACAAAACACCAACAATTGTAGCAAGTGGGAACTGATTAAGACTTAAAACACCAACATTAGAAACTAAAGTTTGACAACTAAAACTTAAAAAACTGATGAGGAAAATCGGTGATATATCGGTCCAATATGGCCGATAATATCAGGACCAATATTTTGTACAAATATTTTACCAAGGGCCCGATAACCAATATATTAGTGATATATCAGCGATATATCGGCAATATCGACTGCATAGCAAGATTGTCCCAAAAGAGATAAAAACTGACTCATTAATGAAGATACCTGAAGTAACAAACTGCGTGCTTCATTGATGTTGAGTAGCCCAAAGCTCTCAAGATCCTGTCCTCCGTGTTCTTGAACAAACACAACAAAATGCTGCAGTAAATATGCATAGGTTTGTTAGAAGTTTTTTCCTAAAAAAAAAGATTAGTAACAGAATCCTCGTAGTAATTATTTGAAACCTGCTTCTTCGCAAACTCGGTAGGATGATCGTTCTCTGAGAAATGCTTCTTGTCCCATTCTTCCCATGCTCTAATCATGGCATCATCATAAACACCATCACATACCCTTAAACTGCATAAAATGTGTGCAAATATCAGTTGTGACTACTCCTGTAGGCCATAATAATCATATATATTACTAAGCCAGACAAATAAGAACACCCATAAAAACCAATGGAACAGGTGATTGCTGACTAAAGAATTAACAAATAAAATTAGAAGATCCGTTCACCTATAAGCTGTATTCTGTAATATATATTAAAAAAAGTTATTCATACCTGCAGATGACCAAGATCACTAAGGATCATCCTTAACAGATTGATAAAGGTATGAAATTACGTGTTACAAAATAAGGATTACTTGTTTGGTCGTATGAATTTAAAATTCTGAAATTAAAATTAATAAATAAATAAATTCAAATAACAACAAATAAACATATTTTTGAAACTCAGTATAAGACAAATCTATTGATTATTTAGAGAACTAAGAGAGCATAACAAATTTCACTCTGCTGGTGTTTTAAGCCATTCAAATTAGGGGTGTGTTTTTTAACCGTACCCGAATAACAAACCCGAATCGAAGCGACCCGAGACCCAAATAACCCAAACCGAATTCACCCGAACCGATTAAACTCGTAACCCGAACCCGAGAAAAAATATTCGGGTCGGTATTTGGGTTGAAATACCCAGATTTGGGTTGACCCGAATAACCCGAAGAATAATACATCGATGCATGTATCCCTAATTTTATAGGGTAGTTTAGCGGTGAAGTAGCACAGTGACCTTATGTATTCTTGTTCGGTTGTTCTCAATACTCCAATTAATATTGGATCTATCACATCCCAATGTATTAATGACCATAAAGCATGCGGAGAATGTATCTTCAATTCAAAAACTTAAATAGTATAATATTTAAACCAATATTTATTGAGCATGTTTCTTCAATCTATACAGGTATTAAGCCACAGGCTACAACACTCCTTCATCTCATCTAATGCATTCTAGTATGATAAATTTCATATTTTGCTAAATAATATATGCTATTGTTGAATATGTCTGTATATTATGGTTTTATAACGGCTTGGAATATGGTTTTTTAATTTATGATATTGTTAAAGGTGGATTTTTTTTAATTTGTTAAACCCGAAATCCAACCCGAATTTACCCAAACCGTATAACCCGAAACCCGAACAAACCGAACTTATTTGGGTCGGTTCTTGGGTCAATTTGTTTTGAGCTCAAACCCGAATAACCCGACCCAAACAACCCGAAACCCAATAAATAACCCGAAGAACACCCCTAATTCAAATTAATTATCTCACCATCTAGCAGCTGAAAATCAATGCCCAAATAGTTTTTTTCTAGGAGCCCCATCTTGAGTGTGGATGTTTACCATTCTCATACTTGAAAGAAAAAAAGAAAGAAAAAAACTTGATAACATTTTTAAAAATATAGTGATGTACAAAAAAGCAAAAAGATTGATGATAAAAGGCCAAAACTGGTTTTCTTCCAATTATACCCTTCCAAGGAAGTGGCGCCGTAAAATCATCAAACCTCTTCATTCTCTTTGATCAATAACGGTGGTTCCTTCCTAGCCTTTTTAGGATTTCATGTACCTCATTCTATATACTCTGTGAATATAAGATTATTAGGAAGAATTACCTTAACATTCGTATGAATGTAGGACAAACATTATGAAAATGAGTATCATTTCCCCTTAAATCATTGAGGGTCAGAGAAAGCATAACTTCCTCAAGCAATTCTTCAGCTCTCTACAGCCCAACAAGAAACAACATTAGCCTAAGCAGTACAACACAAAAACATGCCACCTAAGGCAAAAGGAAGTACCTTTTGAATTTCTCCATTGACTAATGAGTCGCCATCAAATGGAACAACTTTGCACACAGTTTCACCGGCAATAAATACTTCCCCATATGTACCTTCACCTACCTTCGTTATACTTTCGAGCTCGCTGTATTCACAACACACCCATGTTCCTTTTAAATCTTACTTCATTTTATTTTAGATGTAAATAAACCAAACATTTTAAACGAAAAAACCAACCAATACTCAGATATCACATCTGAAAACGTCGACGGAGACGACTGCCCACACACTTTCAGCAGCTCCAGTAACGGGTCCCACTGTTCCTCCAACAGAGAATCTCGTGATGACAAAGAAAGATTCCGAATGGCAAAACCTAAATCTTCAGAATCTTTTTCTCCAGTTCTGTTTACAGAGCCAATGAAAGCCGAGTTATGTTTAGTTTGAGCATCGAAATCCCGGGACGTCTCTGGAGTTTCCAAGATCTTGGAAAGTGAAGCAGAGGGAGCACAAGTGGTTTGGTTACGCAACCACTTCCGCAAGACTGTTGATATATGGGAGGGAAGAAGGCTGTTTTTGGTGCCCATAACATATGTCTTGTTTTGAGGTGATGGGCTTTCTTCTAACAGTTCAAACGCATCAACCTCATCGAAGTATGCACGCTCCTTTTCATAAGTATGAAGCGGATGCACGCCTGTTGCCTACACAAATTAGTTTCAGTTCAGAAGAGAAATAAATGAAAAGAAAGAAAGAAAGAAAGAAAGGTAGTACTTTAGCAAGCGGAGGCTTGTTGTGTTTTCTTATTGGTTTCTTCTCCTTTTCGGGTCTATAGTGATCACAGGCAATACTTGTTCTTCCTCTGGAGATAATAATAATAATAATAATAATAATAATAATAATAATAATAATAATAAATGTAACAAACAAAATGGAATTAATTAGTATTATTATGTTTTAAAATGAATGAAACCTGGTGAAGAGGGAACGATTCCAACTGATCCGCTTTCCTGGAACCAAACTCACGCGAATGGAACCGGAACAACTCGCTTGCTTCCTGTAAGCAAGAGGCAGGTTTCAAACTTACTATTTATTATTAATGAATAATCAGATTGGATTAGTAGCAAGTGACTGACGCAGTTGGTGGGTTTTCCTTTCGGGGGTGCCGTCTGTAAACAATGGCGGTGCTTTCTTGATCATCGGATTCGGCGCCTATGATTTGTGACCAGAGATCAACTGCACCCTTATTATCACCTAAATAGGTTTAATACAAAAAATAAAATAATTTGTATAAACAGATTGAAATCGACAAATATCATTTCACTTACCTGCCATAGGGAAGATAGGATGCGCAATCAATTGAAGCCTGAACTCTATGAATTGAAAACACAGATCTACTTTTAGTTTTATTTTGAATTGAGGACGATGGGCGGGAATGTGGTTGGTATTTAGCTTTTTATATATATTTAGGTGTTTGGCAGAGTAGCTTATATTTAGGTATTTGGTAGAGTAGCTGGAGTTTTTAATAAAACTAGTTGGGTACCAGCGCGGTGCGGCGGAATGCGCGCACAACCTGAGATCAACCGCATAATCAGTGTCGGTACGTGATTCACTTGATATTAATGCACGCATAACCCAAATGCAGACGTGTACTTCGTGCAAAGGTAGCAAGCGTGTAATCGTGACGAAAATCAAGAAACAAAGCTAAAATATACAGTAATTTCAAATAGATAGTTTTTTAAACCAACCTCTTTTGATTTGAAACCCTTTCCGACCCGACACCATGTTAATCTGAAACATGTTCTGACCCGGCCTCTTTCGAATCAAAACCATACCGACACGAACCGAACTAAATTAACCCTTTTTATTGACTCGTTCCGACCCTAATTTGGTCTTACACATGACCCGAGCTCGTTTGACTCGACTTGTTGCCAATCATAACCGGTAAAGAAGTATATCAATATCATACTCAAATTAAAGAGAATAAAATGCTCTTTTTTATGATGTAATGTGTTTAAAAAAATATTAACGTGTGAAAAAGTTATGGACTTTTAAAGAGTCATGGGGGTAGTTAGTTTTGAATAAGGGTAAAATATGTAACTATTATATAAATTAATAAAAATTGATGAAAGTTCAAGTACCAAAATTGCAAATTCAATTGTAAAAGCTTGTAGCCTTTTCTCAAACGCTAGTAGTAGTAGCTTTTAAAAAAGAGTTTTTTCTCCTAATATAAAAGTTTCAAGCTCATTGAATCAAACAAGACTTTTTGTTAGGTAAGAGCTTTTTCTTAAAAGTTTGAAGCTTGAAACCCCTAAAAGCTTGAAGCTTGAAACCCTTAAAAGCTTCTAAAAGCTCCTTGCCAAACATACCCTAGGACTTGTTTCGTAAGAGAGTCCCACTAGAATATCAAGTTTCGAATTAATTGAACCAAAACCGAATTAATCGAAAACACTGAATTGAAAAAACCAAACCGACTATTATATTTTGTTTCTTTACTTTTTTTTTTTTGAAAAACCAAATTTTCGGTTTCGGTTACACATTTTAAAAATACCGAACCGAACGAAAAATAAAGATTGGGACCGAACTTTTAGTATTTTTTTTAATTGATAGCTTTGTTGAATTCTAAACTATAATACTCTAACAATTTTGTATTCGCATAGTTCCAAGTAACATTTGTCTGTTTCTGTTTTTTGAATCTTACTATATTATTAAAGCAATACAAGGTTTCCACATGACATTCAACAAGCATGTCTACATATGCTTCCAACTTATCAATTTTCCATTTATATAATTTTCACATGTTAATTTGAACATTAATTTTAAACATTATTGAGTTGAAGAAAGTTTCAAAATAAATTGTTATAATCATCATTTATTGAGTAATGAAGACAATTAATTGTTTACATTGTTATTTTGTTTTAAGTTTTTAGACTTTATTATTTTATTTTATTTTTGGATTTTGGGAAATTATTTATGAACGTTTGGACTGGATGTTTGGATTGAAATGGTTGTTTAAGTCATGAGGTTTGGATTATATTGTTGCTTTATTAAATGTGTGGTTTAATAAAAATTAAAATTATATCTCATTATTATATTCATACTTTTAGCATTGTTTATGTTGTGTACTCAAATGTTTTATAATTTCAATAAAAATAGTTTTTATAACACACAACTTATGTTACAACATCTATATGTTTACTCTTCATAGTTTACAACATATGACTTCAGTAGATAATGAAGTTTTAACTAATATGTCTTTTCTGTTTCATGGTATAAGTTAGAAATATGTGGCATAACTTAGAATTATGTTTTAAATTGTTATTTTTCTCTATTTGTCTTTGTATGTTGGGTTATTTTAATTAAAATAACAATGGGATACCTTATAATAATAATAATAATAATAATAATATCCGACGTTTACAACTCGTTAAAATGTATATAACACGTGCGCGCGCGCACACACACACACACATATACATATATATATGAATATATATATATGAAGTTTTATATATTTTCCGTCCGTGTGTAACACGGGATCTAACCTGGTTCAATATATATGTGGTACTGTAATATGTTCTTTGCATTTTCATTTTATATATTTTTTGCAACGCCTACACAGAATTGAAAAAAAAACGACTATAACCGAACCGAAAACAGACCTGTTGGTATATTAAGCGATGACTTCGGTCTCGGTTTCCCCTAATACCCGAACTGGACCGTGTTCAACCCTACTCACGGGTGCCAAAATGGCACCCACTAACTCATTGGAACATCGCACCGCCTCCCCTTTGGTCGCACACGATGAGGTGCAAATAAAGGGGGTCGCACGGGTCATTCTCTTTTTCATTCAATCATGCTTTTTTCAAATTTTTTCCTTTTTAAATTTTTTTTAACCTTTTAATCTTTTTCATTTTTTTTTGTTTTTAAACAGTATACTAAATTGAATGGTGAAAAATAAAGTATAATATGGGTTGAGTTGTGGGGTTAAATGATGGAGGAAAGTTGAGGTGCCATAAATGTGAAGAATGATGGAGTATGATGAACCACCTAGAATGCATAACATTACGCTAGTAAGTCGTTCAAAACAAATCATATAAAATGTTATATTATATGGTCATATGATATGTTATAGTGCTATACTACTCATACGGTTGACGTAAATTAATTAGTCTCAAAAAGTCATTAGTTGTATGCCATATGAGCGGGTATACTCGCCCATAAGGGTAGTATACTATGTAAAAGAAAAAAAAATAAAAAAACTTTTTTCAGAAATAAATTTGAATTTTAGGAAAAAGTGACCAGTACGAGTAGTATGACGACGTCATACAAATAATATCTATTTGGATTCATGAGAATATGTTAGATATTTTTAAAAATATATGTAGATTTCAATCATCGTACTTGAATTCAATTAAAATTGGCAGACTGAGCCATGCAGATAGTATGGTGGTTGTACTTTGCTCACCTCCCTGGATTCTCGAGGGAAATATGTTCATTTTGAAACGCCAAAGGATGAAAATTTGTAAACTAATTCTCAAAACCTTAGAATGGAAATGTATGTCTCTAGATGGATCTTGACGAGACATATATGAACTACCAAGGGTGTAGACCCCTTATTTACAATAACGAGATATAAACGAGTAGAATGTTTTTAATAATTTAAACTTCTTTTATTAATTACTAGGTTAGGTACCCGTGTACCACACGGGTTGAAAATTTTAATTTTGTTAGTCCAAAAAATTCAAAATATATACATAACGAAAACACATGATAGATAAATTTCCATAGTATTTAAGTTTGAACACATGTACTACATTGGGTTTAAATTAAAAGTTACGCATACAATTGAAAGAAATGTAAACAGGTCAACCGAACTTTAATCTTTCATAAATTTTCAAATAATAATTAAAAAAAAACAGTGTCCACATAATATTTCAAATTGTACATAGAAAATATCTAAGGGTTCGACCCAAGTTGGTCCTCCATGACTGATCCAAGTTTAAAAAATGCAACCCATCTCGACATGTTATCCACAACCTATGTTTTAACTTTTAACATTAGCCAATCTTATTCAACCCACTTGTTTCACCACTTTAAAAGACTCTTAACCATGTGTGATCATGTTTATGACATTATTCTTTGTGAACCGATCTTGCAAATAGTGCAGTCAACCTTGCAAAAATCCATGAAGCTTGATCATGCTAGATATAGAGAAACAAACTATCAATAATCGAACAATTGGATATGTCAAGAATGATGGCACTTATGATGAAGACTGAATTACCCTCATCTATTAATAGTTGCATCAAATTTTTAGCTTCAGTCATGAATCACAGAATATAGTTTATGGTCCATATGAAAGAAAGCCCGTATTGACCCAAATCATATTGATGACTTTAATAATGAACCGTTTTGGCCCAACTCACTTTGCTTTGAACCCATACTGATCCAAACACATTCTAACCTGTAACACAAACCGGCCCCGCACAATTTTCCAGATCTAAAGATTACATATGAGTGAGTTGTATAAGGAATGAGAAATACATGAAAATAAGAGGTTGCATTATTAATGCTTTTAAAATGACTCGTTTGACTCAAAGAGACATAAAATCATTTATAGTAGTGAGTTGAGTTTTTTGACAAAATCCTTGAACTTAGAGATGGTCTGATCCTAAAATTACATATCAATTAGTTACATAAGTTATAAATCATAAACAAATTTTAACTATTTTAACCATTTGAAAAACACCGAACTTTGTCATACTGCAAATAGCAACTAAAAGACAATCTCTAAACGTTTATAAACATGAGCTCGGCTCGACTTGAAAAACGCCAGGCTTGTTTCTTGCTCTATTTCTAAAGCTTGAGCTTGGCTCGAGCTCGACGAACTTATTGTTTACTATTTATTATCTATTTTCTTATATTTTATATTTATTTTTTGTATATATTTTAACTATAACATTCATATATAAATAATAGGATCGTTTACGTTCAAACTCGTTTATTAAACAGGCTTGTTCAAACTCAGTTTAGTTTTTAGCATTAATTTTACCTGACCTAGTTCATTAGCAGGAAGTTAGTCCTGAAGCTGTGTTTACCTAAGCTGAGATTCCTTATCGTTTGCTCCAACTGTTCAGTCTTTATCATTAGCGTATCTTGTCATAGAATATAAATCTGCCCACATATTTTAAAACGTTAGAATAGTTATACAACAACAATTTAATCATGCTATAGTAAGTTTAGGTTCATACGTATTGCTAAAGCTTTGAATCAAGGATCAAGAATAGGTGGACATTTCAACATAATTGAATGATAGAGGCTAAGATTAAGAGAACCAAAGAGAGTAGAATTAAATGTGACAAAGAAAATTGGTGATTCAAGATATAAAATTGGTGTCTCGTTAAATTGACAATATGAAAAATAATGTATCAACGAAAAGTTTAGATTGCTTGAGTAGTTTGTGACTTTGTTCAAGTCCTCAAGTTCTGAGGGTGCAACTTAATCACATATAGGTTTGTACACAAAAAGTTTCATACAATGAGTCAATGAGTGTAGATGTGTTTATTGTTTTCTGTTTTAAGATAAAAGGAGGCAAGATCATAACGCAAGGTCAATGACGGTAAAAGTTGGTTTAATGAAGATAAAACTTGGTTTGGGTCATCTAACTATCTAAATAAGCAACAAAATATTAATCAAATTTCAAGTATCCTTCAAACCCATATGTAGCTGTAATAGGTTCTTCGTTAAAAAGTACTAAGTGAAACGGTCTAATCAGGTTAAAATTTAAAATCCATAATCAAACAATCTGCTTCACATAATCAGAAAGAACAATCATCATAAAAATAAATTTGCAGTTCATAAAGATGAAACATTAACTGTGTATTCTTGATCAATCATATGCACTAAAAGCTATCTGTTGTAAGTATATCCAGGGACATTAACACATGTGATTGTGTGTGTTAGTTCATTGTAACATCCCGAAATTTCTAAAGTAATATATAATATATTATTTTGTCGGGTGAAATAAACGAGTTAGTGGAACGATAATAATAATAGCAAAATATGAAGACTTAGTAGGATAATTAGATGGGATTAGATAGGGACCAAAAGGAAATATGGGCCTTCGGTCCATGGGCTTAAGGGAGTATAAATACCCCCTTAAACCCCAATCCTTTCATTTCCATCCATTTATCCATCCTAATCTCTACACACCCAAAACACACACGACCCGAATCAAGATCCAAAGGCGAGGACCCGAGCTTGTTGGTGCTAGATCGTCGTGACGAACCAAAGCAACAAGACCAGCTCGTGTTCGTAGTTCGACTCATTTACGGTACGTTTATATCGAGAACTTGTTCGTTTAGGTTTGGATTAGTATAGAAATGATAGATCTGTGTTTGTATGGTAAAGACGAATCCAACAAAGCTAAACTTACTGAAAATGGTTATGATTTGATGGGTTAATCGATTGATAAAAGAACCCGTAACCTATATGCCTAAATCGCACCCTTTAAACATCGATGTTAGGTCGATTTGATGGTTGGGGTTTGTAGGCGCTGGTCAGACGATTCCGTGGATACCTAAATCGAGTTATTTGGTTAAGAAACGAAGATGATTAAGGGATTTAAGATTGAACAGTAGCTGCAGCCGACAACTTCGCCTGCAAGCTAAGTTCGCCTGATGAACTTCGCCTGCAAAGCTAAGTTCGCCTGATGACAACTTCGCCTGCAAAGCTAAGTTCGCCTGATGACAACTTCGCCTAAAGCTAAGTTCGCCTAAGGTTTAACTTCGCCTAAAGCTAAGTTCGCCTAAGGTTTAACTTCGCCTAAAGCTAAGTTCGCCTAAGGTTTAACTTCGCCTAAAGCTAAGTTCGCCTAAGGTTTAACTTCGCCTAAAGTCAAGTTCAATTAGAAAATAAATTAAAAACCTAATGAAAAATGTGTTAAGACAGTTAATGTAAATAAAATTTTTCCAATATGACCTGGCAGCTCGACCCCAGCAAGGGGCTCTGCCCCTTGGACCCTGCTAGGGGCTGCCGCCCCTAGACCCCGCTGCCAGAGGCGCTGCCCCCGGACCCCCGTTCGTTGTGGGTAGTAGTTAAGACTAGGAAGATGATATGAGTAGTGATAGTTAATTGATACGTATACTTGTTATACAGTCAGCCGTGCACAACTGAAGAAAGGGATTACGATTAACGGTGAACGTAACCATGTTCAGGTGAGTTTCTAGCCCCATTTCCTTGTTATGTTTTCGGGGCATACTCGATGTGAAGTGTGAATACACTTACCTTAAGTGGTAAGTGTATGCTATAGATGTTATACGAGGTAGCTATTATATAATACTTGTTGGTGCGTGAACGATCTTCGGATATTGCACGCATCGCCAAGGATAGTGATTGCCAAGTGGTTATTAGTGTGTATGAATGCTATGATGTGACTTGCTTATTATGTAAATAATATGAAGCATGTTGTAGACAAGTAGAGGTAGAGTATGTTAGAAGTGGCAAGAGTGTAGTAAGAGTGTTAGTGGCATGACGATAGTACGTGGTAGGGTAAGCCTATACGTGACTACGTCATTAAAGTGGCAAAGTGGCAAAGTGGCATAACGTTATACGTTATTAAAGTGGCAAAGTGGCAAAGTGGCATAACGTTATACGTTATTAAAGTGGCAAAGTGGCAAGGTGGTAGGTGTAAATAAGAGGCTAAGTGGTAAGGTAAGCAGGTTAGATAGTGGACTACGTGTCTTCGGATACGTATATGATGCATGTAGTGGTTGTATGATAAGTTGCTTGATTAACTAGAACTCACTCAGCGTAGCTGACTTTTAGTATGCACGCAGGTGATCAGACCCAAGAACTAGCATGAAGATGGCACATGGCATGGATTGAATGGCTGGCATCTTAAGATGGAAGAAAAGATGTTTTAAATATAATGATTTGTTTTATAGTATCAAAGAAGAGATTGAATGTTTTGTAACGAATGCTTCAAGTAAACGTTTCCGCGAAAGTTTTAATTAACTCTGATTTGTAAGAACTGTGTTTATGAGTAAATCCGACGCTAAAGTAGGGTTACCGGGTTCGGGGCCTTACATTCATAACCAAAATTCAACAAAACTGGTTATGGTCTTCAGAAAAAAAAAACTAAAAATGTTGTCTGACAATATACCTACAAAGATGATAACTGAAAGTAAAACTAACATGAAATTAAATCTCATTGAGGCAATTCATCGAGCAGCTTGTGTGCAGATAAACAGAAAAACATTTTTAAATTATATAACTGAAAATATGAGTGCATAGCTGCAAAATTACAGATGAAAAGAAAATCAGTAGACAAAAATGAAGCTATGACACAAACCTGAACTAAAAATAAAACTACAGTAATATTTAGAAATCGAAGTCGATTATGTAGGGCTCATAATCTATTAATCTTAATATCCGAATCGATATAGTGTTAATACAAAACATCATATTAAATCAAATTTTTAGGGTTCATAATATTGATGAAATCGAACAAACCTTCATCGATTGAACATGGTTGTCAGATTAAACTCCTAACCCAATTGTATATCCACATTCAAATCGTTAGAAGATTCCCCGTATATTATTGAGCATTGATTGAATCCAACTATTAAGAATGAGGGGCCGGCTATTAGGAAACAGGGATGAAGAATATGAACATGATGAACCGTAAAATTTTGTAATATCAGTCACCGGTGGAAAATAAATATCGACGGGAAAATAAAATTATGAGTGATTGATAATGAGACATCTGTCTCATTTTGGTTTCCTTTATTATAGAGTTTAGATAGGTTAGTTACCCGTGTGTTAGAATAAATAAATTTATTTAAATAATAACATAATGTGAAATACAAAAAATATGTCCAACAAATATAAAGATATATTATATGGTTTAATAAATTATACATTATACAATATAGAAATAAAAAGTTGTTAGAAAATTCAAGAATCTCTAAATATTTCTTTGTACACAATATTTGTAGTTTATTTGTAATTTTACTTTCTATACCAAAACTTAATAGTTTCACATTGTTTCTGTTTTTAACTCTAGATAATGCAACATATAACTGACTATGAGTTAACATAAATTGTTTAAAAACAACCCAACCACCAACCATCTATATTAATTGGCCTTGGCTTTTATTAATATTTATTGCGAAACAAAAATAAAGTGAAAATTTTATTTTTTGAAATTAATTATTTTATCTAAAGGTGTAGAAATTTTTCTTTAGAATAAAAGTGTGAGTTTCAATATTACTTCTGGATATAATTTCGGCTTCTATAGCACGATTATCATATTGTATTTTCATATGCAGTTTAGCTTAATATTAAGTTAAAGTTTACTGAAATTTTAAATTTAAGTTAACTTGGCTCTTCATCTAATAATATCATTTCTTATAAAACCTTAATATTAATTAACTAATATAATATATTTAAAACCTTAATTTTTACAATCATTATTCACAATCAATGTGAAAATTGGTTAATTATAAAAGCTAATATTAATAACTAATATAATATATTTAGATAAACAAAATAACATATTTATGTTGATATTTAATTTCGGACCGCCGGTATGTTATAGTTGCTTTCTCATTTGATTTGGTGTTCGTTAATTATTTATACAAACACTAAATCGATTTCATTATGTACTTAGGCATTAATTGATTAATAAGCATCATTTTCGGTGTTCGTTAGTTACTTATATAATTAAGTTAGATCAAGTTATTTTATATATTATTCTGTTGCAACACCCGCCACCGCCACTGCACCAGCCACCGCCACCGCCGGTATGCTATAGTTTTTGCTTTCTGATTTGATTTGTTGTTCTTTAACTATTAATATAAACCCTAAATCGATTTGATTATGTATTTAGGCATTAATCGATTCCACTTCTCCGGTGTTGCAGCAGCATGTTCGGACCGCCGGTATGTTATAGTTGCTTTCTCATTGATTTGGTGTTTGTTAATTATTTATATAAACACTAAATCGACTTCATTATGTACTTAGGCATTAATTGATTAATAAGCGTCATCTTCGGTGTTCGTTAGTTATTTATATAATTAAGTTAGATCAAGTTATATTACTCTGTCATCAACTCGATTACATTCGCTGTTCGTTAAATTTATTTTATATAAATACTAAACTGATTTCATTATGTATTTAGGCATTAATCGATTCCACTTCTCCGGTGTTGCAGCAGCATGTTCGGACCGCCGGTATGTTATAGTTGCTTTCTCATTTGATTTTGTGTTCGTTAATTATTTATACAAACACTAAATCGATTTCATTATGTACTTAGGCATTAATTGATTAATAAGCGTCATCTTCGGTGTTCGTTAGTTATTTATATAATTAAGTTAGATCAAGTTATTTTATATATTACTCTGTTGCAGCACCCGCCACCGCCACCGCACCAGCCACCGCCACCGCCACCGCCAGTATGCTATAGTTTTTGCTTACTGATTTGATTCGTTGTTCTTTAACTATTAATATAAACCCTAAATCGATTTGATTATGTATTTAGGCATTAATCGATTCCACTTCTCCGGTGTTGCAGCAGCATGTTCGGACCGCCGGTATGTTATAGTTGTTGCTTTCTCATTTGATTCGGTCTTCGTTAATTATTTATATAAACACTAAATTGATTTCATTATGTATTTAGGCATTAATCGATTCCACTTCTCCGGTGTTGCAGCAGCATGTTCGGACCGCCGGTATGTTATAGTTGCTTTCTCATTTGATTTGGTGTTCGTTAATTATTTATATAAACACTAAATCGACTTCATTATCTACTTAGGCATTAATTGATTAATAAGCGTCATCTTCGGTGTTCGTTAGTTATTTATATAATTAAGTTAGATCAAGTTATATTACTCTGTCATCAACTTGAATACATTCGTTGTTCGTTAAATTTATTTTATATATACAATTTGTTAACTTGATTGATTTATGCTCAATCAAATTACTATATTAAGTCTGGACTTTTAAAAAGAGAATCTTTTTTTGTAACATGAGATACGAAAATTTATAAAAAAAATAGACATTCAAATAAATTATAATACACATTTTTTTTCGTAAAGACATTAAATTTATATTAATCATGACGAAAATTGAATACTTATGCAGCTTAAAATTCGGACTAATATACGCTCATTCAATAATTCTTTAATTAGGTAAATTTATATTAAATATATAATTTTTTAGGTTGACTGATTTATGCTCAATCCATTATCTATGTTAACTTTTGACTTATATAAATATATATTTACCCTAATTTATAATTGCTTTAATTAAGGTCAAAATTTACTAACGTAAATCATGGCACTGATTAATTTATAACTTTTAAATTTAATGTATTTTTGTTAACATAAAAGGAATAACTAAATAAAATCATGTGACAGAATAATTTTGATACCTTACGTAAGCTTATATGAAAACGTTTAACTAACTAATTTCAACTTTAAATCTATACTATTTAATAAATAAGACTTTCGTTTGCCATGTGTCCACTCATCAGCCCTCCTCACCCTCAAAATCCCGCCTTCCACCCCACTTATTTTTACAATCAGCGCTCATCCCTTACCCGGCCCAATTTTGACATTATAAGTTTATAACCGATTATCATCTACACCTGCCAGCTTTAGATTTTCAGTCTTAAACTGTCCTTTCCATCGATGCCCTAATCCTTGAATCTCTCGCATCTATTTATTTATTATCGATCGTTTTCAATTTTCTCGCTCCCACATCGTAATTCCATAATCGATCTTTCTATCTGCGATCTGTCCTTCAACAACTTTAATACATGGTTCAACAATTTCAGTTGTGTTGTTCTACATCTTTATTCAGGTTAGGGTTTATTTGCTTTATGTTTCAAGTGTTGATTTGTTAGATATTGTTTTCTTTTTGTAATCTTCTGCAATCTTTTTATCGAAATCAAAATCTTATAAATTTGTTTGTTAATTACAAATGTATTTAGTTTTTCTTTGGCCCTGTTCATCGACCATTATTTAGGATAAAGTTAGTTGTAGATATTTAATAGGTAGAAACATTGATGTATATATGTAATGAACTAACACGGTTGAAAATAATGAATATTTTTTGTGATTTTAGAATTCCAATATGCTGTTGCGAACGGCCTCTCCCATTTTGCTTGCCATTGAACTTATATTGGGTTTAGTTTTTACTGTTTTAATTGTTTATTTTATTAATTTAAATGAAAGTAGTCAAAATTACTTTTTGTGATGCTTGATGACAGTATTATTGAGATTGGTCAATTACTCGTCGTGTGAACATTTGAGTCCATGTTTTAGTTAATATTTTTGGACACATAACTTAATGATTGAAGATTAAAGTATGCGCTATAAAGTGTAAAGTTTCTTCTGATCGAGACCAAACTTTTATACCTCACTCAGTTTGTTATGTTACTTATGTTGGTTGTAAACATTCTTAATATTGATTCATACTTCTTTTATTTGACTGGCTATTTATGCTGGAACTGGTAAATAATGGGTCAGAACTTAAATCATGAAATGGCATGGCTACTATCCTTACATGTTGGTTGAAAGCTCGGGGTAAGGTATTATCCCCTGATGCTGAGATGGATACTATTGTCATGCAACCATTGTTTCAGGATGGTTCAGTGAGCATCAAAACCCGTATAGTCATTGTCTTTTTTACTTCTTTTCATACTGTTGTTATGTTAATATCTTCATGGTGATTAGGAATGTTAACTCTCTTCGCAACATGTGAATTTATAATGGCTTTTGATTTTATATTGATCTTCATTACATTTCTTTTGCAGACAAAGATAACAAAAGAATGTACTTCAATAACCTTGTGTGGCGAGGTATTCATACTTTTGATCAAAATATAGATAATACCATTATATTAGATAATTGATCAAAATCTAGAGAATTCCATGATCTTATTTTTGCAAAAACATACACATGAATTGTTATTAATAATCAAATTCATTACCAAATTTGTTTCCTAGAATTAGGGATGGGCAAATAGTACTGGGTATTTTCGTACTGATACATAAAGTTTTTAAGAAAACAGGATCTAATAATTCGGGTTCGGTACCAATCAGTATCGGTGTTGGAGTTTACTGAATTTTTGCCTACGATACCGGTACCAAACCAAGAATTTTCGGTACCCGTACCGATACCAAGTTTTTAGGAAATTCAGGATCCGGTCCGGAATGATACTGAGCTCATCCCCACCTAAAATCATTGCAATTTGCAGTCAATTGCGTGTTATACTAAAATCATTGCAATTAGCGTTATTACCCTACTTAATTAAAATCATTCTCAAATTCATTTTTATGACTTTCTATATAATTAATATCATATATAAATAGTACAGTTTACACACCAATTATAGATCTCTAACTTTAGCAGGTTGACTCTTTTAATTTCTGTTTGAACTTTAAATGTCAACTTATCTTATTTACGGAGTATATGTTAACTGCAAATTTCGTAACGTTTTATACAAATATATTAGTCCTTGGAAAAACCATTTTCAAAAATAACAAAACTTGTCAAATTATTTAAAGCGTCAAAAGTTTTTGCCTTGTGTGTTATTCAATTAATTGATTTTTCAAATTCAAATAATGTAATCACCATCTAAATAACTGTATCTGATTTAGCAAGTTGACTCTTTTAATTTCTGCTCGAACGTTATATTTCAACTTACTTATATGGCATAGTAATATACAAATTATGAAAATTATATAACTGCAAACTTTCTGTTACAAACTTATTTGTACAAATTTTGTGTCTAAATTACATGTAATCGTTCAATTACATTACAAACTTATTTATGTTTTACAAATTCCGTGACATTTTATACAAATTATGGAAATTTCGGAGAAGACAAATTCCATTTTCAGTTGTCTTACAATGACAATTAATAAATGTCAAGGTCAATTACTATAAAAAAATGGGTTGTATTAAAAACATCAGGTTTTCAGTCTTGGACAACTACATGTGACATTATCAAGACTCAAAAGCATAAAGAGAGTAAAATTATTAATATTACAGATGGTAAAGTTACAAATAGGATTCTAATGTTAGAAATTTATGATTTATATTTAATGTTTGTAAATATAAATGTAACTTGATTTATTATGATTTAATGTTATTCATCATTTTTTATGTTTAAAAAAAACCTTTTGACATGATTAGTTTGCATAATTTATAGTGTACATTTTATTGTGCAACAAGCCTATCAATTATTCTTTTCTTATAGCATGACCATTTAATATGATCAAATAAGTTCTCTGATAAATCAATAATAGTTATTATAAAGTATTTATATCATAGTGTATCTAATGTTATATGGTAACAAAGGAAATATCTTATGAAATAGTAACAAACTTTCAAAAGTGTTTCAATTAGGTCACTCATATATTTTTTTTTTCAAATCGGGTCACAAAATCTTCAAATCGAGTCTTACTGATTTTTGTGTGTCAAGAAAGAAATAAAGGATAAGATGTGGGGGTTGGTATTTGCAATATATGTAGTTAAATTTTAAAAAATTTAAAAATGTTAATTATATTAAAATTCAAAAATATAAAATAAAATCCACGTCGTCACTCAACGTCAACATAAAAAAAAAGATAAAAAGATTTCTTATGTGGAACATAAAAGAAAAACGCTAAAAATACATGTTAAAACATTTAATTTAATAAAATATGAAAATTTAATGACTTAATTGTAACAATTTTTAAAGTTGAGTAACCTTAATTGAAACACTTTTAAAACTTGATTACTATTCTATGAAATTGCCCCGGTAACAAATGCAATTATTTAATCAACATAGTTTTCTTCTTAGGAGTAGTAAATTCCTTACTATTATTATATGTACATATTATATAAACATAGGACATCTATGATCTATTATTTGATATTTGTCGATTTATGATCAATATAGAAGTCAAAAAGATATTTCAAATGTTTTGAACTTACAAAATTAAATTTGTTAAAGCCGTGTTGTACACGGGTATTTAACCTAGTATATAGTATAGATATAGATGGATGAAATGTGACATTGCAGATATACACTGACGTGTGTTGGTGATCAGCTTGAGGGTGTTTGAATTTGATTAGGCCATCGTTGCCAATGGCACGTTTTCCCCCTTCAATAATGCTCTATGCCACAGTTATTTATTTATTTTGTGGAATTGTTTTTAGAGTTTGATTTTTTTCTTTTGGTTAAAGATTTAAAAAGATATGATTTGGAAATGTTTGTGTTGTACTGGGTTAGGTTATAATAGGAAGTATAGTTTTTTTAGAAAGGATAAGAAGTAATCTTTTTCATTGATTTTGAAAATAAAGGGTTGAGATTAGTTTAGGGGAAATCAAGTTTGAACATAAAGGGAAGTGTATAAAAGGAATAACATATTTGTTGACTTTCTTTCTTCACATGCGGCATATGCCAAATTCTCCCATCATTTTTAAATGTCCATAACTTTTTTTTACTACGTTTTTATTGAAAAACAAATTCACCATAATAACGAGTGTCTTTTTATCTTTAATATGAGTACCATATTGTAATATAAAAATTAAAAAAAAAATTAGTGGGTTTTTTATAAATTGTGTTTTACCAAATTGTGTTTTACAAAATTGTTTATACAATAGTATTTTTCATTGTGTTTTTTTTTTCATTGTGTTTTTTCCATTGTGTCATACAATTGTGTTTTTTATTTTGTTTTTTATCATTGTGTTTTTTTTTCATAGTGTTTTTTTCCATTGTGTTTTTCATAGTGTTTTTTCGGACTTTTCCGGCGAGGTGGTGGCGGTGGGTGATGGGGTGTGGTGGCGGTGGGCAGTGGAATGGTGGTGGATGTAGAGGATGAATGAATATGTAATTGGGTTTTATGTAAGTTGGTTTTTGAAATTAATGTAAGTGGGTTTTGAGATTAAAGTAAGTGGGTTTTGATATAAAAGTGTTAAACAAAAATACCATTCTTCCCAATCTTCTTAGAAAAATCTAACTTTTTATTTGAACCTAACCCGTGATGTACAGAAGTTCTTGGACCTCTTTATTATTGATGGTTTTTAAACTATCCGTAAATATAACAAACAAATTCGGGGGTTATAAATATATTTTCTTTCTTTAGGTAAGTTTTATAGATGCTAAAACTTAAAATTTGTTTATTGATTACTTTATTTATTTCTATTGTATTTGGCTATTTGCTAGCAACAAAAAGAACTCGTTTGCTATATGCGTTAATTTAAACAAAGCGAACTCATAAATGCTGTCAGCCAAAACTTTAGAGGTGAAACTTTTTACGTTCATTTTCTACGAGTCGCGGCAATCAAACTTCTCACAAATGATTTGTCATCATCGCTTCGTTAAAGCATGATTTGAAAACTTTAAGACGATAAAAGATAAAAGAAATTCGTC
>NW_027502172.1:0-43681 GCF_021521415.1 Bidens hawaiensis
AGACGCTATCAGAGGACTATGGGCAAGAATTTTAACTCTAATAAAATGAGGTATTAGAAGGCAAGGCCCTCTAACGGTGATTGGAGGAAAGACAAGGCTGACAGGTCAAGTTTTCATCAGACCAAGCCTATTATAATTCAAAAGTAGAAAGGAAACACAGTTTCGGCTCTAAAACTCAAGTGGGCCTCAGAATCGAAAATGCTCAAACGGTCAAAGCCAAACATGTCTCCCATCCGCAAAAACGGAGACCAAATCAACCGTTTGTGTAAGTCATAAAGTTTTAAAACCAAAATACAAATGGTTGCCCAAGTCTCCGGTGACAAAGTCTTCAAAGCCTTCTGATTCGATTTTTGATAATCATGAAGATATGTCATGGCAACCCGTAACATGGTTGAACAAGTTAGGTTTACCCCGAAATACTATGGACTGGGTACCCAAAACTAACTAATCTCGCACATTCGTGTAGGAACTGCTATGGAGGAATATTATCAGACCACGGTTTGTTGATAGTGGCTGTTCCAGGCACATGACAGGAGACATATCTCAGCTAAGCGATGTTCAGATTTTTAATGGGGGATATGTTTCTTTCGTGGGAGGAGAGAAGGGGAAGATTACTCAAAAAGGTACTGTGAGTAATGGTGTTTTGAAATTCGAGAATGCAAACTATGTTCCAGAATTGAAGCACAGCCTACTCAGTGTGTCGCAGATTTGTGACAAGGGTTTCTTCACTCACTTTACCAACAAGGAATATTTGATTCTGAAACCTGGTATCATCAACAAGAGAGTGGGTTTTGGTCAGATCCCAGAGAAAAGATAATGCCTACCTGATCGACATGAACAAGATCGTTCCTGACAAAATTACTTGCCTGTTTTCGAAAGTGTCAGAACATAATGCCATGCTTTGGCATCGTCGTCTTGGTCATGCTAATGTCAAAACCCTGAATCGTCTTATGAAAAACAACATTGTTCGTGGCTTGCCAGTTAGAGATTTTGTGACAATCTAGAAGTGTGTGGCTTGTGCTTTCGGCAAACATCATCGCAAAGCTCACAGGCCAAAGCTAATCAATACAATTTCAAGCGTCTTTCAATTGCTTCACATGGATCTGTTCGGTCCAGTTCATGTCTTGAGTCTTTCTCGCAGTAATCATTGTTTGGTTATCACCGATGACTACTCTCGCTTCACTTGGGTTTTCTGCCTGTCGAATAAAGGTGAAACTGCACAATTGATCAAGAGATTCGTGGTGCTTATGGAAAATCAATTGAGTTTGAAGCTCAAGGGGATTCGCTATGACAATGGCGCGTAGTTCAAGAACTCTACCCTGAATCATTTTTGTGTCGAAAAGGGAATTCTTCGTCAGTATAGCTCACTCGTACTCCACAGCAAAATGGTGTCGCTGAAAGACGAAACCGTACTTGATCGAAGCTACAAGAACGATGTTATGTGATTCAAAGTTACCGTTATATTTCTGGGCTGAAGCGGTAAACACTGCCTGTTATGTTCAAAATCGAGTGTTGATCAACAAATCGCAGATGAAGACTCCCTTTGAGGTTGTTTATGGTCACAAGCCTACAGTTGCACATTTTCGAGCCTTTGGTTGTCCGTTTACTTTATTAAATCTTGAATCAACTACAAAGTTTGAAGCCAAGGCAGACGATTGTAACTTCGTTATGCTGGGTCGCACTGCCTACAGAGTCTACAACAAGGAATCAAAACAGATTGTCGAATCCTATGATGTGCATTGGCTAGAAGAAAATGAGACCGATGCTTGTGTGGGTCCAAACTGGTTATTTGACTATGACAAGCTGATTTAATCCGTTCAATGTGTTTCCAGTAGCTGATGCAAAGAACTCAGGTGCAGGTACTTCTACTGTTGTTGATGATGAAGAAGACATTCTTACTGATATTCAACAATCTCCTATGCTGAGTGTCGACCCGTCTGAATCATTGGACACTAATCAGTCGTCATCTGAAAATCTGGAAGTAGTCACCACCGAGACTGTGTCCCCAAAAGGGTCTTCTGCGCCAGAGACTTCACCTATTGAGGGGTAGAGTGTCATTCGTCAGATATTTGGTAGCTCTATTTTCCTTGATGCCATTCCAAATTGAGTACATTGCCAGTACCTCGTACTCGCATAGCACTGCGGCATCGGGATGGATGAATCCTCTCACTGAAGTCGTTGAGGATCCCACTAACTTACCTACAAACTGTTTTGTTCCTGATCACTCCATTCCATCAAGAATTCAATGGGATCACCCTATTGACAATGTCATTGTTCCCTCTTGAAGTTGGCGTCTCAACTAGAAGTCAGACTGGAACAATTAACAACTGCTTGTATTCTTGCTTTATTTCACAGATTGAGCCTAAGACCGTTGACATGGCTCTGCAAGAACCAAGTTGGGTTGATGCTATGCACGAGAAACTGAATCAGTTTGAGAAACTCAAGATTTGGAAGTTAGTTGAGTTGCCTGCTGGAAAGAAGTCGTTGGATACAAGATGGGTTTTTCGTAACAAGCAAGATGATACTCGGTTATTGTTCGAAATAAGGCAAGGCTTGTGGTTCATGGTTTCCGTCAGGTCGAAAGTTTGGATTCTACTGAGGTGTACGCTCCAGTGGCTCGTCTTGAGGCCACATAGATTTTCTTGGCATATGCATCTTACATGGGATTCACGGTTTATCAGATGGATGTCAAGAAAGCATTCCTATATGGTGAGGTAAAGGAAGAAATTTATGCGGATCAGCCACCGGGTTTTGTGGATTCAAAGCATCCGTCGCACGTCTATAAGTTGGATAAGGCTCTCTATGGCCTTCATCAGGCTCCTCGAGCATGGTATGAGCGTGGGTATAAGCGTGGAACCATCGATCAGACACTGTTCATAAAGACTGTCGGAAAGGATCTGATCTTGGTTCAGATTTCTGTGGATGACATCATCTTTGGCTCCACATGCACTACTATCTGTTCTGAGTTTGAGGAATTGATGAAGAAAAGGTTTGAGATGATTTCATTGGGGGATGGCGACATTTTTGGGTTTGCAACTTCGTCAAAGCTCGACAGGCATTCTACTACATCAAGGGAAATATGTCAAGTATATGTTGGCAAAGTTTAAGTTTCAAGATTCCAAGAGTGGCGACTCCTATGGCTGAAAGACCTCTTCTTTCATCAGATCCCGAAGGAAAGCCATAGATCAAACGTACTATCGGTCGATGATCGGGTCCGTATTGTATCTCACAGCTAGTCGCCTTGACATCATGTTCGCGGTCTGTCAATGTGCTCATTTCCAGGCTAATCATAAACTCTCTCATTTAATTGCTGTTAAACGTATCTTTAGATATCTGAAGGGGCAACCTAAACTTGGTCTTTGGTATACCAAAGACTCAGAATTTTATCTGTATGCTTTTGCTGACAGCAATTATGGAGTTGATGATATTGACAGGAAATCTACTTCTGTTGGATGTCAATTCTTGGGGGATCGACTCATCTTGTGGCAGTGAAAGAAACAACAAACGGTGTCCACATCCACTGCTGAGGCTGAGTATTTTGTTGCTTCTACCTGCTGTTCACAGGTTATCTGGATGCAACATCAATTGCTGGATTACGGTTTGGAATTTCTTGACACTCCTATTTTCTGTGATAATGATGCCCCATTGCCATTGCTAAAAACCCGGCTCAGCATTCTAACACCAAGCACATCGATATCAAAATTCATTTTATTCGTGACTATTACGACCGGAAACTAATTCATCTTGAACAGGTCCACATTGATAATAATGTGGCGGACTTATTTATGAAACCGGTGGGAACAGCCAAATTTAATGTGCTTGTAGGGTTTCTTTAAGATGCTGCGTTTTGATGACTGAGTATTTTTGAGGTTTAAATTTTGTACATAAATTTTTCTTGTCTGTCATAATTTCTATTAAAATTTAGGGGGAGAAAAAGAAAAATACAAAAAGAGTGTGTGTGTGTTTTTTTTAAATTAAAAAAAAACATTTTGTTATGTCGCTTAAAAATATGCCGGTTACTCAAGTTCAAGGGACATATCTTTATGTTTGGTCCCGTTGTCAATCTTTGACGTACGAGATAGCCATTAACCTAAGGACTGAAAGTGACTGGGGTGACTAAATATAAAAATTATATAAGGTTTTCTATTTTTTTAACCCTCTAATTTTAAGTTCTCTCACTGAAAATTATGTCGGTAACCTAAGTTTGAAGAAAATGTATTAATATATTTTGGTCCTATTGTCTACCTGTAGACATAAAGGATAGCAATTTATCTGAAAACTAAAAGTGACTGGGGTGATTTAATCTAAAACTGCCTTCTAAGTTATCATTGGGGAAGTGATATTATTATTCAGCTAAAGCTTTGTAGAAGCTTAAAATTATTTTCAAATGAAAATGGATCCAACCTTTGAAAAATGATAGATAAAATTGATTTTGTTTGCCTAACATGTGAAGTTATTAGGCTAAAAAGGCTTTTGAACAGTCATTGATGTTTATGAAAGCTTTCCATGATAAGTAAAAGTTTGAAGTGATATAAACTAAATCTGATAAACTTGTTGTGGAGAGTCATTTTGATATGTTTGCATGTCCCTAGATACATCTCTCCGAATGATAGGCAGAAAAGCAATTACCTAGTCATACACGAGCCCGTTAGTGTCTTGATCGACAAAATATTGTGTTTCATTAAAAAAATAATAAAATAAATAAAATAAAATTTGTACATATATATGAATACTATTGCAAATTAAATTTGTTTTAAAAGCTTAAAGAGGCACCAGGGAACTACAAGGGTGGGGCATACAAATAAGTCCTAAACAACCTGAATGTAAGGCTTGTAAGTCCGGATAACATGTAAGTCCAACATTCAACCTTAAAGCTTTAAATTATTTTTTAATAGAAAAATTCTTTTGATTAAACTCTAGGGGTTGGAGTCAAATTTGGGTGATCTGGGAAAGCCAAATACGCCTTGAGAAGAGATAAGGGGCATCATAAGTCCATAAGTGATGTCAATATTAGCTTTATGCCTAATTGAATCTAATCATATCACTGGCGCAATGAAAATCATGCTAATTACCTGCTATCAACCTTTTCACTAAGTCACAATAATGTTGAAAATGAATAATTACGAAAGTACCTTAATCAATATGATTTCATGTTCGGATCTTTTCATAAAGGGTGTTGCCTGTTTTCTTAAAAAATATAGCTGAAATTTGATCCCAAAATATGCTAAATCTACTAAAGGCCAGATAGGTAAATTATTTTTGTTTTAGTTTTTATTCAAATTTATTTTATTTTTATTTTATCTTTTACATCATATTTACTCGTGTCGAAACAAATGCCTTAAGAAATCGTTTTTAACATGAAACGGGATTTTTTTTGATCTTGAGATTTGACTGTCGCAAATAATGTCCTTGGGCCATTCTGTTTGGCCTAACGGGTTCCACTGTCGTGTGTTTTCGGTCCAGTTCGTTTGGCCCAAAATAGTTCTTTTCGGCCCATCTGGGTTCTCAGCCTAGGTTGATGTGTCTCGGAAGTTTAAAAGATACTCATTGCACATTATTAATCAATCTTGAAACTTGCAAACACTCAAGCACTTTTATCTTCCAAAAGCTTCTGAAATCAAAAACTATCTAATCATCAACATTATTTGATTTCATCAAGCTTTAACCGGATCTCTTTAAGAGGTATGAAAACCTAACTGATGTCTGTATTTGATTCTCTATTATAAGATTCTTGAAGCAATGTTGGTCTGTTTGAGTTATGGGATTTGGTTGGTTTACATGTTTGTGTGAAAATCAGGGTTTGGTTTTACAATATCTTGAGTTTTTCTTTGAAGTTATTGATTGTGTGTTGAGCTTTTGAATATAGATGCAGGTTTAGTCATCTATGGTGATTGGTAAAATGGAGAAGATAATGGGTCGTGTCAAAGAATTTTCGGTGGTGATTGACCAAAGTCTCTTGGTCAACCAGAGAACTCCTTGGTCAACTGACATCTCAAAGAGCTCTCGATCAAACCTTGACCGAGAATCCATCTGGCCAACCGAAAACATATCATTCTTGACTTTTCTGAGTCGATTGAACCGCAGAACTTCTATTATTTTCTTTAACCAAAGGCATAAGTATCTACCTCTATTGGCAAGTAGCATGACTTCTGCTGGATTATCAGTCAGCCTCAATATATCAGGAATAGAGGCACTAAATAAGACATTCAAATTCCAAGTGTCTCTTCCGAAGCCATAGTATATATGCCGAAAGGAAGGCTTAGACCTAAAGTATGGAGGAATGGATGCTGATCAATCAGGCTGGGAAACGGGTCTCACTCCAGAAAATGGTAAATCAAGTGGCGGCTAGGGAGCTACTAAATCTGACCAAGCTAAACAGACGGAATTTACATATGCATATTAAAAGGCTACGGTTGATATTTTGTACACACTAAAATCAAGCCAAAAACCAAGGGGGAGATTGTTGGGTCAAAGATTATGGTTTATGCTTTGTATTGTTAAGCTTAGTTGGACTAATCTATGTAAACCTGGATCATTTGATCTCGGTGGGCTTTGGTTTGTATTGGGCCTAGTTGGTAGACTATATATAGGGTGTATGTTTACTTTTGTAGGGTTGTTCGTTCAAGTATACCGATCACCCGTGTAAGTTTGTTAAAGGCTTAAGCACCCGACGTATCAATAGACGTGTGTTTTGAAGCTTGTTTATTGTGTTTGATTGTCATCGTGTTGGTGTTATAGAATTGGCTCGTTGATTGGTTTCCGCATAATCATTGTGTTACTTGACATCACATTGAAGGATCCTTTCTCGGGACTTACACTCATGGAAAGTATGATTAGAAACCGTGATGAAGAGAGAAAGAATGTTAATGAGAAGAATTGAGAGGGAGACGGGAGAAAGAAGTTTGATAAAGGGAAAGAAGGGTCGGTTGTGTATACCGACCGATGTGTAAAAATTATGGGAAATGTTTGGAACAAGCCATTAAAACCGGCATTCGCAAGTATGATCCGTTTTCAACTTGCAATTTTTGTAGAAGGCCTAGCCATAAGGAGGAAGAATGTAGGAAGAAAAAAATAGTTTGTTTTGATTGTGGTGAGAGAGGACATTTTAGTATTGAATATACTAAGAAGAAATCGACAACTGGTGGCGCTAGTGGAAGTGGTGCCAAAAATGATGGAAGAAAGGGGAACGCTCGTGCTTTTATGCTTAATACACAAAAAGCAGGAGAATTACCAGACATGATCACTGGTATGTTTCTTATTAATAATGTTTATTCTTGAGTCTTGTTTGATTCAGGAGCTAATCAAAGTTTTATAGATTACAAGTTTTGTAGTCTATTAAACGAACCTCTAGATAAACTAGATAATCAATATGAAGTAGAAACTGCTAATGGCAACTTAATTAAAATATTCAAAGTTTTAAGTAGTTGTCGTATTTCTTAGTTGGGTATGATATACCAGTACAACTGTTACCCATGGAGTTAATAGGCTTTGATGTAACCTTAGGAATGGATTGGTTATCTACCAACCAAGCCCGTATTTTATGCGACGAGAAAGCCATCGATATATTAACTCCAAATAAGAAAGTTATCCGACAGCTGGAGATAAAGAAGCTGGTAAAATTGGACTCATTTCAAATATCAAAGCGAGTCATTGTTTAGGTAAAGGTTGCCTCGCATTCATGGCGTGTGCAACTAAGGAACTAGAACCTAAATAAATGGAAGAAGTTACGATTGTTTCTGAATTAGTGTTTCCTGAAGAGTTACCTGGAATCCCACTGGATAGAGAGGTAGAATTTAGAATAGACTTAATTCTAGGGACACCACCAATTGCTAAATCTCCTTATAGATTAGCACCGACCTAAATGAAAGAATTAAAGAAACAAATTGACGAGTTATTGGAAAAATGATTCATAAGACCAAGTTCTTCACCGTGGGGAGCTCTAATACTATTCGTTAATAAGAAAGATGGGTCAATGAGAATGTGCATTGACTATCGTAAATTGAATAAAGTCACAATCAAGAATTGATATCCGCTTCCGAGAATCGATGATCTGTTCGATCAACTCCAAGGATCAAGTTGTTTTTCCAAGATTGATCTTAGATCCAGACACCATCAGCTGAAGGTTTAAGAAGAAGATATTATCGAAAATAGCATTCCGAACTAGATACGGACATTATGAGTTAACTGTTATGCCATTTCTACTCACAAATGCTCCAGCAACATTTATGGACATGATGAACCAAATCTGCAAGCCTTATTTACATAAGTTTCTTATTGTCTTCACTGATGACATTCTTATCTACTCCAAGACAAAAGAAGATCATCAAATTCACCTTAGAGTCATACTTGAAACATTAAGAAAGGAAAAACTGTACGTAAAATTTTCAAAATGTGAATTCTGGTTGTCAGAAGTGCAATTCCTTGGGCATATTGTAAATGAAAAAGGTATTTAAGTTGATCCAGCAAAAATTGAGGCTATAACGAAATGGGAAACACCCAAAACCCCAACACAAGTTAGAAGTTTTCTAGGATTGGCTTGTTATTATCAAAGATTTATTCAAAATTCCTCTAGAATAGCCGTTCCCGTAACCTCACTTACTAGAAAAGCAGTCAAATTTGAATGGGGACCAAAACAAGAAGAAGCATTTGAAACTCTTAAACAGAAACTAACAAATGCACCTATCTTAGCCTTGCCTGAAGGTCAAGATAATTTTACCGTATACTTTGATGCTTCACACACAAGGGAAAAATGTTATTGAATATGTTTCTAGACAATTGAAAGTTCACGAAAAGAATTACACCACGCATGATCTTGAGTTAGGAGCTATAATTTTCATGTTGAAGTTATGGCGACATTTGTATGGTGTTAAGTTCACTGTTTATACTGATCATAAGACCCTAAAACATATATTTGAACAAAAAGAGTTAAATATGAGACAAAGACGATGGATGGAGACACTCAACGATTATGACTATGAAATCGTCTATCATGAAGGAAAAACCAATGTAGTGGCATATGCTTTAAGCAGAAAAGAACATGATAAGCCGAAAAGAGTACGAGCTCTGAGGTTGGAACTTAAAATTGATCTGCTAACCCAAATGAAAGAAGCTCAGAAGTTGGCACTTGAAGAAGGAAATGTAAAAGCGGAAAAAGAAAATGGTACTATAGATCAATTGGTTAAGGGCGATGATGAAATACTCAGGTTAGGAAAAAAGATCTAGGTACCGATGGTAGGGGATTTACGAGAAAAGTTTTTGGAAGAAGATCATAAGTCAAAATATACAATGCATCCAGGAATAACAAGATGTATCATAATCTCAAGGAATTGCCTTATATGTTGCCAAATGTTTAACATGTTCAAAAGTCAAAGCAGAACATCCAAAGCCATTAGGTTTATTACAACAATAGGATATACCTAGTTGGAAGTGGGATATGATAACCATGAATTTCATTATGAAATTACCAAAGACTTCTCATCAAAACGATGCATTATGGGTTATTGTAGATGGAATTACTAAGTCTACCCATTTCATTCCAATTCAATAATCATTCAGTATGGATAAGTTGCAGAAAATATTGTATATTTACACGGTGTCCCACTATCCATCATTTCGGATAGAGATGATCATTTCACTTCAAATTTTTGGCGAAGTTTTCAAAAGGCAATGGGAACTCGCTTAAACTTAAGTACGTCATATCACCCGCAAACAGATGGACTAAGTGAAACAATTCAAACTCTGGAAGACATGCTTCGTGCCTGTGTTATAGATTTAGGTGGTAGTTAGGACACTCATCTATCTCTAATGGAATTTTCGTACAACAACAGTTATCACACAAGTATTCTAATGGCACCATATGAAGCACTATACGGACGAAAATGTTGAACGCCCGTATGATAGTTTGAAATCGGAGAAAATCAATTATGAGGACCCAAAATTGTCCAAAGAATGACTGATCAAGTGATTCAGATTAGAGAACTATTGAAATCAACATGGGACAGACAAAAGAGTTATGCTGATATACACCGAAAACCATTAGAATTTCAAAGGAGATAAAGTGTTTCTTAAAGTATCATCTTGGAAAAGTGTTGTACATGTTGGTAAGAATGGAAAATTAAGTCCACGTTTCATCGGACCATTCAAAATTCTCGAAAGAATAGGTCCTGTAGCATAAGAAATATCCGCATCTATTCCCATAAATCTCGAGGACTAGATTTTTTCGAAGGTGGGGAGGATGCAACACCATGAAAATACCCCATCTAAGTTTGGGCTAAAATAACAATTCTAAAAGTTTGAGGGTCAAAAATGAAAAATCCGATTTCTTTAGTTCTTCGCGCTACGTGAAGCTGACAATGAACCTACTTCGTGCTACGTGAAGTAGCTGGAACAGAAACCGAGGTAACAGAGTTTCACGCTACGCAAAGTAATACTTTGCGCTAAGTGAAACCTCGTTAAGTAATCTGATACACGTGTCCAACCACGTGTCAACACGTGGCACAATTATACAAGCTACGTCATCCTGACATGTCAGAAGACTGTTTTGCACAACGCGAATGACAAGGACTTGTCCTTTGTGCGATGCGAAGGAAGCCAAAATCGAGTTTAAACAGGGCAGCTATGGGTTTGAGCCAAACCATCTCAACACACCTTCTACACATACTTACCCTAGAAGTTCGTGCCATAAGTTTCCTGGCTTTCTGACGGCTTGCTTTCACGAGGTTTGCGCGAGAAACGAGATTTTGAAGCCCTGTTAACGATTAACCGCCTCATTTAATGAAGTCCTACGGACGAGTTGTTGATCTTTTCTTGTTCTCATTCTCGAGTGATTTCTTAAGGTAGGAATTATGATTAAGTTACTTCATTAGATAGTTATTTAGAACCTATTTAAGAGTATAGTCGTTAACTGTAAATGATTTCCAAATAATGTTTTTACTAAAATATTGACGTTACTTTCATAAGGAGTAATATTATCAAAACTATATATTTTGACGGGCATGTAGCAACTGGAAAAGGGATATCATTAGTAGATGTTCTTGACTAAGGTAAGTAATTCATACAAATCCAAATCAACCGCGTTACCCGTTTACTTGCGTAGAGAAACTTACCAACGTGATAGAACCTATTAGGCCAAAGCACGCTATACTAAACATCATATGTAAATACAAGTATATTTTCATAAACGACTATAACTCTACTATGGTTAAATCAGACATAAGGTCTGCTGATTAATCAAGAAACACCATCAAGGTACTTATAAACCTATTACAAATATAGGTTAACAGCATACTGACAGGAACGGTTTCCAAACGACACCAAACTGATAATCGTAGGTGAATACGTTAAACCTTTTACCGACTGAAGAATTTTTACTCTTGTAGTAAACAGGTTGTTTATTGCAAAGAGTCTGATAAATGTTTGCATGAGATTACGTGTCTCTAAATTTTTATTATACAAAATATATAATAAAAAGCAACGCAGACGGAATACACATGTTTCTGGATCCATACATAACTGACCTATTGGCATAAAAAACCAAGTCAGTCATAACCGGTTCTCCTACTGGGTCACATAGTTCTGGGAAGGCTATCTCCAAACATGGGTTATGTGATTCGGGGTACTCATGAATTGTGTGTGTAGAGTAGTGGTACAAATCTCGGGAATGTAGGCATTCCTTCAGAGTTTATGAAACAGAAAAATATGTTTGTATTTAACGACTGTTATAAATTGTTTTATAGAGTCAATGTTTCACCAGCTCATCGCTGACATATTTTTCCCAACCATTGCAGGTAATTAAGTGTAGGTAGCAATAGACAAGGACTAGGAGTCATGAAGATAGAAGATCGCTCAAGATGGCTAAATTTTGAAAATAATCCTTGTAATAATAATACATCAATATTTTGTAACCAAATACTCGAGTATTTAATTCCCGAGTATATTTTAAATGTAAATTAATATTTTATAAAAGTCTTCTACTAAAATGAACCCGCAACTCTGATATATTTACAAAATAGGTACCAACTTACTAGTCACGCCCTAGGCCTTGGGTCGAGGTGTGACAATGAGAATGATGTGAGTTTTGGGGAAATTTAGGTAGCTATATATTAATAATATCAAAATAAAATTTGTTCATGTGAGTCCTATTAGATAACTATGTACAACACATGTTCATAGTTCCAATTTCTAAAAACAAAAAGTTTGTGGAAAATCAGACATAGGTAGTTCATGTTACAAATTCGGCACTATTAGATAACCATTCACATTACCATGCACATTGCAAATAATCGGTCATAGACCGCTTGAATTGCGATGATAAATTGCGTCACAATAAATAGTGTGGTAGCCTACATAACAGAAATAGATGAGCAATTGAATTCAAACATAAACCATGATTTCGGTTCATAACAAAATTTGAAATTTAGAGAAGTCATTACATTAGATGAAAAGAACTAGATAAAATAAACGTGTCTTGCGTAGCATGTCTTCTCGAAGGGTGAGGCTTAGAATTGGGAACCATTGATGTAACACACTTGTCCTTGAGTACCATGGGTAGCTTGATTAACTTGAGGTTGGTTAATTGGGTTATGGTTGGCTTGGATAGTTTGAATAGGTTGGGCATAAATTGCTTAAATGGGTTGGGCTTGGACTAGTTGGAGTTGATTCACGTGGGCTTGTTGACATGGATTGGATAGTCTTGGGCTTGATAAGTTTGATATTGAGTGGCTTTGGTTGGGTAGTATGAAATTTGATTCATGTGTACGAATCTTGGGCATGCAGTGCGAAAATGGATAGGATCTCCACAATTGTAACAAACTTTAATAGTTGAGGGTGCTTGAGCAAATGGTTGAGCATAAGGTAAATATTGGGTTTGGGTAAGAGGTGAGATAAATGGTTGAACCATGGGTGGGTTGAGATTTCACAGAATGTGCTAATGAGGTGGCCAAAATGACCGTAATGGGTGCATTGACGACACTTGAAGTTAGGCGAGTGGTGAAATTTGCAAGTATCACATAAAGGGTGGGGTCCTGTGTAGGGCTTTTTGGTGGGTTAGACTTGCGATTGCGCCAAGATATAGTTTTTAGAATTGGGTTTTCTTGTATTATTGTGGTAGTGGGAAGAGTTGTTATTGTTGAGCTTGGTGGATTTGGGCTTTGAGGCTTCGGGTTTTGGCTCTTTAGTATGCTCGGCTGTAGGCTTATTATTAGGCTTCTTGGAATTTTTCCGCAAGGTCCCGACCTTAACGTGGTTCTCGGTTAGGGTTCCGGCTAAATTGATGGCATCATGGAGGATTTTTAGGTCACGGCTTAGAACAGAATCTTGATTTGGAAGGCAAACCCGAGAAGCACTTATCGATGGCACGCTCGAGAGGGGTGACTATATGCGGGATGAGGAGGCTCAATTCATGGAACCGACCATTGTAAGAGGTATTATCACCACCTTATTGCTTCAAGTTCCAAAACTCTTCCTCCAACTTCTGAAGTTCATATTTCGGGTATAACTTTTGAGAATGAGCTTCTTTAGGTCTTCCCATGACAACGCCATGGCAACCTCTCCCCAGGTGAACGTTTCTCATCATTCCACCAGGTTAGGGCACTCACTTCGAAGGCGCCTTGAGGCGTAGGTGGTCTTTTTATCTTCCGGGCATGCATAATGAAGGAACACACTTTCCATCTACTCAAACAATTGGAGGAGGGTGGTAGCACCCTCGGCCCCAACGTATTTGGGCGGGTTAGTATTCGTGAATTGTTAGAAGGAGTAAGCAATTGGGTTTGGATTTACGGTTGTGGTAGTAGCATTCCCGGTTTGAAGCAGAGAATGAGTGTTGGAAGGGCTTCCACAATCCCCTTAGCAATACGAGAGGACATACTGCAGCCTGAGTTACCTGTGCAACGATGGGCTCGACGGGAGGAAGACACGCTACATGGACGAAATGTGAAAATTATTAGGTTTTGGGATAATTTCTGTAACTATACTAAATTTCATGTTTTGCGAAAATTTATGAGGGTACAAAATAAAAATTTTAATAACCTTAACTTGGAGTATTGATGAAATTGGTAGTTAAAATGAAGTAATAAAACTTAAATAGAGGGTTGAGAAGTACATGAATCATCATGAGCTTGTCCCACACAAATTGAGAAAATAACCATTGATAACAAAAATAAAAAATTTATGCCAACCCATTGTTGAAATATTCATGTATCACCATGGCTTAATTTCCAATTATTGATCTAAAATTGATTAAAATCAAGATGAGGGCGTTGAGGTGAATGGATGGGGTATCCATGTATTACCATGTCTTTTCTACCCATTCTTTCGAATAAAAAACAACATAAGGAAGAACCGTGTTTGGCCACGAATCACCTTGAATTCGGTTATAAATTAGGAGTGTGATCGTCTCATGACCACGCTTGATACAATGAGGTTAGGTAGATTCTTAGACGTTTGGTGTGATATGCTTTAGCCTAATAGGTTTCACAACCTCGCTGAACCCTTTAGGAAAGCAACCAGGTCTCGCGGTTGATTGAGATTTATGCACATTGCATTTCCTTAGGCTCGCAAGCCTTGGTGTAAGGGTTCGGTAAACAATTGTGTCCCCCTTCCAGTTACGGCATATCTGTTAGACGAATCATTCTCAAGGAGATGGGAGTAAAAAGAAAAATGTGGAAATTCTTAAGGAATTCCCCAATTTAAAATAACATCTAGAGTTTGAATAATAATAATAATAATTTTTAAGGAGGGAAAAAGTATTTTGAGATAAGGCATAGCCTTAGACAATCAATAATAAAATTTAGGCTATGACAATCATAAAATAATATTTAAGCTTTAACAATCAATAATAAAATTTAGGGTGCAAACACATAAAACGTATCACGTATAGGAACCTAAGCATGCTACTAGGTCGTAAGTCTAACCACCTATCTTAAAATAGGGTTTGTCAACACGAATGTTGGTGATAATAAATAAGTTTATTTTTTATATATACATATATATAGGTAAATCACAATTCATATGTATATGGTGAGTATTACAATCTTATGAAAATGTAAACAACTAAATAGATGTGGACTCGTTCCTATTGATAGGAAATCAACGTACTTGGCTAAGTGTATGATCATACTAGATGAGGATACATGAGGATGAGATATCAGCCACCAAACATAAAATAAACACTTAAGCACATAAAGTATAGTCATAGATCATGCAATCATCACACATAAACATATATTGAATTGTGTTGAATAGATGCGATAAAAAAATATAAGTAATGTAAATACGGTATACATGCTACCCCCAAAATGTGTAAAAGATAAAAAGTGGTATGTAAACTCACATGAAATATAGAGGCGGTAACTGATAGATGGTTTAAGCGAGTTGATAGGTCTCGTGAGAATTCTCGACAACTTGTCCAAATTTAAATGCATGCTCGGATTAATATCTTGACACAAAATAATGAGTAAAACGACAATATGGGATTCTAGGGATTATACCGGATTTGGGATCGTTAAGATGTGAAGTATACTTTATGTTACTTTTATAAAAGAGAATAAACAATTTTAATATTATGATTTTTAAGAAATAAAAAGCTTATTTAATATTATCTATTAAATGAATAACTTGTTTATAAAAGTTTAGCGGTGATCGGTTCGTTTATACAAGTAAAATCATTTTAGTTTACTTAATTACTTATTTATTTACAAAAATTATATTAATCTAAATCGGAAAAAAAAGTATAGATATCTATAAATATAAAGTTAAATATATATACATACATACATACATATATATATATATATAATTTAGAAAATAATAATTAAAAAATATAAAGAAAAGGAAATGAAATTAAAAAAATAGCAAAATCCGGCCCTAAAGGGGATCGAACCTGCACCATCTGTGTGCAGAGCCTTAAACGAAGTGCACCTACCACTACGGCAGGTGTCTAACATGTTTATAATATGAAACTTAAAAAAATAAAGCACTTGTTTGAATCAGACCCAAACCTTAAACAAACCCTAGAATGTAACAATCCCCAAATTGAAGGTTGATTGCCCTCTGTCACATGAAATTGATAGAGGGTTTGGAATAATCGTGATAAATCGATCCAAACCAATGTACTTATTACCTGAAACGAGTTTGAATTATAGGTGAAAAAGTGACTAGGGTTCTGGCTCAATAACGTGAAACAAAAAGGGCCCGGGGATGCTTTAAAATGTTAATTGGTATGGGGCTTTGATTCAAGATGGTGAGAGGAGTATGTGGGACTCCTTAATTGAATTTTTATCTCGTATATATAGGATAACGAGGTAAAGATTAGTCCAATTATAAAGTTAATGAAATTGATTTGATTCAAAAGAATTAGCTGTCAGTTGATCGATTTTACCAAAAGTTTTTGATAACGCATTGAAGGATGAACTGCCAATATAATCAAATCCCGAAAAATTAGACTTGATTTTGGGAAAATTCATGGAAGATGTGAGGTGTCGATGATCGATTTAGGGGAAGAGGAAAACGGTTTTGGATTAAAATTCGTAAATTGGTCCCTAGTTCAAGGTTGTTTGATCACAAGTTGTAAAAACTAAGTGCAGGGGGTATAAAGCACATATTTGATAGTTCGAGAAATCTGCTAACACATGAAAATAGATTATGGAGGAAAATACATTAAATACAAAAATCCAAAAAATAATTCATCGATTTAAATATGAGGATCCGAATACAATTTAGGCGGGTTGGGTTTTCGGGTTTGAAAATTAACGAATGTTACATTATCTGTCTTTATAACTTCGTATGGACATCTAGTGGCCAAAAAAGTGACAAGCATATCAAATCACCATCATGAGCATTGGCAGCCATCATGGAGTGGTAATAGGTCGTTGTTGTCACACCCCGACTAGAGGGCTGGACGTGAATATTGAATACCAACCAAAACACAACAGAAATAAGGTAACAAATGTATATTAAGACACTAGGTGAAGGTTACAATCAAATGTTAAATACAACTACAAAGCTAGGATTCGACTACAGTTTAATTAGAATATAAGCTCCACAATCCATCATGGCTTCTTCGGGTTAAAGCTTAACAGTTCAGCATAAGTCTTCTAAAAGGATCTTCTATCTCCAAACAAGCCTATGTCTAATTCTCTAATTTTCGATATCTTGAGAAAATGTACCTGAACACATCTTAAAATAATGGGTCAACTGAAAGTTGGTGAGTTCATGAGTTTAGCTACAAAACATATGTATGAAAACAAATTTAATAATATGGTGCACATTAAGCAAGTTTACAATCAAATATGTATCCACGAACCATGAACATCAAAATAAACAAACCCCTTACCCATACCCCTTGTTGTTATGCCCAAATAAAATAGCGCAGATATATGTCACAAGATAACCATTATATTATCTAGTGGGTGTTCGCCCCGTTAATTATGCCCACTGTGTCCGGTAGTCTTCCCCGGATAGTACTACCCATATATTATGTGGCTCCTATTGGAGTTAGTGATTGTGCTAGAAAGTCGAGGATTGTTTATGGCATCTAAATCAGCCTTGAATAATAATACACCACTAGTTTTAAAAAATATTGAAGCATGTATTAACCCAAATGTTTAAGGAAAAAGAAAGCACATGAACTCACTTGGCCTATAAGTTAAGAGGAGATTATTAAAGAAATGTTGTATGTTATGCTAGAATCGGCTCCAATTCATAGACATCCCTAAATGCATATCATATGTGCTCGTGACCTAAGTAGGTTATGGCTATGTATACTTAAGTTATTTAAGGATATGGTTACATATTGTGATGTGAGTCGTTATAAAGTTTTCTTAATTAGAAAGTTGTAATGTTGGGTGTTTTATACTTAGGTTATAATACTATATGGTTATATATCTTTGGTTTAGTACGTGTGTTACTTTATGTGTCTTTATTAACTAACTTCTGTAAGTTTTGTTTTTGACAACATTAGTCCTAAACTTATAGATTACATTATCGATAGTTTTAGTCCTTGAACTATGTAATTATGAAATTTTAACACTTACATGTTTGATTTAAGGTCTTTAAATACAAAAATTATTTTCAGATTATTTAACTTATTTATCTTTATGTTCAAAATATGTCATAAAAGTATTTATAAAATATATAACAGATTCAACGATACTGGTGGCAGTAAAAGTATTGCTTCGAAGGCTTAAATGCGTACCTGATGCTTGAATATTTTTTTTTAAAACTATGCAAAATATTGTGTGTAAACTTGTACTTCGCTTTCACAAATAAAAAAAAATATATCTAACACAAAAACTCAAAAAAAATTATTTTTAGTCGGTTAATCGTTATACGTTGGTTTAAACCGCACTTTTAGGTTAAATATTGGTTTTTTCACTTTTTCTTTCATAAATCAATTTTATATGACTAAGTAACTAGAAGAAACATAATTTTCAACTTTTAGGATCTCGGGTTCATGTTTTCTCATTTCACTCATTTCACCAATTTAATGCGTTTTAAGTGGTATTTGATTATTAATAACTATCGACCTATACTAAACAAAATGACTTGATACATTATTACTATGATATTTTATGTTAATAATCACTTTTTATCAGTTTAAACTTGGTTTGAAGGTTGTAGAGTCTGTTCGGGTTTTAAAGTGTTCTAGTTCGGTCTTACGATGTGATAAATCCATATATCAAAATAAAGTAATTCTTCTTCCCAAATTTCTCACTATACTTGTATTTATTGTTAAAATAATATTTTCAAAATTTTATCATGGTTTTATTTTATTTTATTGTTTTGGTAAAAAATTAACAACAGTGATTTCGTAACCAAATTAGTAATCGGGACTTGGTGCTTATATGAAATGAACGTAAAAGTGCTTGAACACAAGGATTTGTTACGAGGAAAAAACCTGTTATCCTTAAGATAACAAGCAAAAAACCCCGGGCGGTGAAAACTATCACCACCGGTTTATTAATAACAAAGGTGATTACAATGGTGGAGATAAAACTTGATCGTAATTATAGAGAATGCGAGTACTAGTAAGTCTCGTGTGTCTAGAGTGTGTGTTATGATCCGGTTTTGAGCTCTATTTATACAAAAATAAAAAGCTAACAATATGGCCTATATTTTAGATAACTTTAGAAGGAGTCCAATTAGCCGTTAATTCCTTTAATCACCACGTTTCCTTATTGGCCACGCTCTAATAACAGCAAGTGCAAGTCTTGGGGAGATCATGGCAACTACCTTTGACCTGGTAAACAAGAAAAGTAGCAAAGATCGTGTTATATATATAATGCAATTAGGATACCTGTTACCTTTGACGATACCGCATCCTGAATTTGCTCTGGATAATGTTTCCTAAGGATACCGGAAATCCGTGCCCTAACAATTGTCCCCAAATTTTAATAGCTGTAACAAATTTTAACAGCTGTAGATATGCCTTACAGCTGTATAATTTTTTGAATTTTGAATTTGAAATTTCTGCATGTGCGGTGGATTGTTGATACACGTGTCACTTATCCGTCCTTTGGGTAAACCCTAGGTTTGCTTTATAAATATCTGGATAAATAACATCTCCATCCATCTTCTTCTATTGCTCAGGTAAATTCTCTCTATTCCTTCTTCTTAAATCATGAGTCCGAAGCTTCACCTCTTCGGCATTGAGGATTTCGTATCACAGAATCTCTTTGCTAGTCCTGCAAATGAAATATGCATTTTTGGTGATGCAGACATCGCTAACTTAAGGTCTCGAGGATGTTTTCCTCCGTGAACAGTTTTTAGGCCTTTTGATGCCATCCTATCTTCTTACCATGTTTCAAAAACCTGGATCTGTTTTCCTTTTTTGCCATTCAAAATTGGTTTTTCCTATCCATTTCCTGCCTTTACCACCGAGTTCTTTTCAAGAACTGGTCTCAGCTATGCTCAAGCCATGCCCATGGTTTGGAGGACTTTGCTTGTTTTGGAGAGACTAATCGCTGACCACGCTCTTGACTTTACTCTCTCGAAGCTTGCTTCTGTATACGACCTTCAGAGCCATGGGTCTTCAAGATATCTTCTTAAGATCAAATCTGGTCAATCTCCATTGGTTTTGAAAAACACTCAGAATAATGACCAATGGAAGAGACAATTTTTCTTTGTCAGGAGAGATTCTCTTCCTCAGCCCAATACTCTTCCTTATCTCTGGGTTTCCAAAAGTAGGATACTGTATCTTGAATATATACTGTTATCTTATGTGACTGATGTGTTTTGCTTTATTTTTGCAGCTTTGAAGTTCTTATTGACGAGGAGGAAAGGACGTTTCATCTTCAGTCAAGCTTTCAAGAGCCACCTCCATCCTCGAGTTCCGTTATGTCTGGTAAGAAACATTGGGGATGTTAGTATCAACATTTTAAGGATTAGGGATACTAACCTGTGTATTTGTAGGCAAGTCTGCTTCTGTTTTCACCCTTGAAGATATAAAAAGCATGGTATCCACTCGAAGCGCTATCAAGAAAGAACCCATATCCAGCTTTATCCCACGTCCAGAAGGCAGCCGGGTGAAAGGCTCTAAGAAACGGAAGAGCCAGGAGACCAGCGAATCCGTTCCCGTGCACGACGTTGATTTCCATGATGCCATGAATAAGACTCAGCAGATATCTTCTTCATTTGTCATGATTTCTCATATCCTGAGAATAACTTATATTGGGGTTTCTTTATCCTTGTAGGGCCTCGAATATCTATCTTCCCGGTTTTCCGCCATGAGCCTTGAACTCCATGAAGCCCATACTCGTATCTCTAAACTGATGAAGATGGGGGTGACAAAGACCAGTCTTCTTGATAAGAAGACCAAAGAGGTAGATGACCTGAAGCTGGAGTTGTCACTGGTCAAGAAGGAGTTGGTTCATCAAGAGGCGGAATGTATGATAAAAGTTTATGATGCTATGGAGGGGCGAAGAAGTCTGCTGCTGTTTCCGTATTCCAGTCCCGGCTTAAGATGGCTAGAGAGGCGAAGGATGCTGGTCTGGACACTCTTTTCTAGGATGTAGCTGGTTGGGAGAAGATACTGGCTGAGCTTGGTGGGGAGAAGGTGGAGGATGCTGGTCCTAGTGGAGCGGAGAAGGTTGCAGAAGAAGCTGTGGAGGTGGCTATCAAGGGTGCGGTGAAGGCGGTTGGTGACGAGGTGCAATTGGGCGATGATAGCGGTAAAGAAAAGGTTTGAGCCCAATTTTTTATGTGTTTCTGTTTGTTGATCTAATGTTGGGTTGTAATGGCTGTTGAACAATTTACTTTTTTCTGTCTTGAACAATAGTATGCTTAGAATATTAGGATACATGGGTGGAGGGATCTTGACTTTCCAAGACGAAGCCCATGTAATCTTAACTTTTGAACATCTGGCAGTACTTGGGTGGAGGGATCTTGGCTTTTCAAGAGGAACCCGGATGTTGCCTTTCTAGTTTCTTGCACTTTATGATTAGTAATGATATAATCTTTTGGCTTTAAGTATTGTGTTCAATAACTTGTAATTTTTAGGTGGAATATTAGCTGTCTTTTAATTTTCTGAAATAATTTATGTCGAGGATAATATATTTTAAAACATGGTTCTAAAATATTTTAACCATTTTGAGAATAATGAATCCTGATCAGAAATGTTTTAATGATTATAAGTTTTTTGAAAACATAAAAGGATTATCAGGAACTGATAAGAAATATCTTAAGGATAATGTATCCTTACGCCTTGTGTGAGTTATCACAAATCAAACCAAAAGATCATACTCTGTAATAAAACTAAAGTGTAAAGGGTACCTTTGTGGAGATTATCTATAACTTTGATAGGCTTACATGTGATGTCCCCAATCGTTGACCTTTTTAAGTATCAAGCTTCTGGGATTTTGTTAAGTTAAAAACAATTTAGTAACCTTCTTAGCAATCTGTCGAAACAAAGTTAGGAAATTCTGGCGACAAGGCCCATTAACTGGCGATAAAGCCTTTTAACTGGCGACTAGGCCTTTACTTAAGAGACTTGGAAATGTCTAAGCTTGAGATCAAACTGGGGAAGGTCCCAAACGCATGGGCATGATTATGCCAAGACTTTAGATAACACGAAAGTGTTATAAACCTTAGATAACATGAAAATGTTATAAACGTTTGTGTGACACGTCTGCCACTTATCTTAAGGATTCGGTATATATCCAACAACAGACGGATTGTCAACTGGTCTGGTCAGCCTGCCTCGAACCATACCCGAATCATCGTGCGCTCCAGGCGTCGTTAGAAAGGTGAAGACCTTTAAACCGTTTGAGATATTCGGGATATCTTATTCGTGCGCCCCTGGCGTTCGTTGGAAAGGTGAAGACCTTTAAACCTTGAGGGATATCAGGGATATCATATTCGTTTGGGAGGTGATCAGCCTCTGACTGTTGTCGAGATAACATATTCTTAGGATAACTGCAAAACACTAAGCTCTTGATGAGGGGTGGGTGTTTGCCTGGCTAACACCCCTCCGATGCTTAAGCCAGTAAACTTGATTTAAAGATAATAAAGTTCAAGGAATGTAAAAATAGATGAGGGAACATACCTTTATCTTCAGGATACGAACGTACCAGTTGAGGATACTAACAAAAATATGTCTTTAGGTGAATAGCATTCCAAGCTCTTGGTATAGGAATACCTTCCATAGTGATTAACCTGTAGGCCCCTTTCCGGCTTCGGCTTCAATCAAGTAAGGTCCTTCCCATTTAGGAACTAGCTTTCCATCTGTCGGGTTGGTGGTATTCTGAAACGCTTTCCCTAGCCCCATGTCTCCTACTTGGAATCTTCTAATTCTGATATTCTTGTTGTAAGACTTGGCTATTCTTTGTTGGTATGCCGCCATCCTGAGCTTGGCGAGATCTCTGAGTTCATCAATGGTATCCAAGTCTTCAGTGAGGCTTTGGTTATTGGTCTCAGTATCTTGGATGCTATTTCTTGCTATGGGAATAACCATTTCTGTAGGAATAACGGCTTCGGCCCCAGACACCAAAGAGAAAGGTGTTTGTTCCGTAGCATTTTTTAAGGTGGTCCTATCAGTCCAAAGAACAAATGGTAGTTTTTCAGCCCATTTTCCCTTTCTTGGATCCCAATTTCTTCTTCAGATTGTTGATGATGATCTTGTTACTAGATTCTGCTTGACCATTAGCTTGAGGATATATTGGAGTTGAGGTCACCATCTTGATTCCCCAACTTTCACGAAAGTTGGTTGTTCTACTACGATGAACTGTGACCCATTGTCACAAACAATCTCTGCCGGGATACCAAACCTTGTCAGGATGTTGCGTTTGATGAATGAAATCACATCCTTTTCTTCACTTGGACAAATGCTTATGCTTCTGTTTCGATCTGCTTGGAGAAGTAATCTGTCATGGCCAGCATAAGACCTTTCCACCCGGAGCCTTGGGCAGCTTTCCCACAATACCCATTCCCCATTTCATAAATGGTCACGGGGATACGACAGGGTATAATGGTTCAGCTGATTGATGCAGTATGTTGCTATGTCTTTGGCAAGCATCACACTTCTTGGAGAAATCATTGCATTTTTCTTCATTATTGGCCAGAAGTATCCTGTCCTTAGTACCTTTGATGCTAAGGTTCTGCCCCCAGTGTGGTTTCCCACAATCACCTTCATGTATATACTTGAGAACTTCTTGTGCTTCTTGATATTCCAAGCATCTCAAGTATGGACATGCAAGTGATTTTCTATATAATACATTATTTAAGACAGTGTACTGGGTACCTTCATTCGGAACACCTCTGGGATTTTCCCCTTCCAGGATATCGTTATCCTGAAGATACAGTATTATGGATTAGTCCAAGACGCTAGGTTATCCTTAGAATTCGAAGTCTCTAAGACTTTGAGGTTCTCCTTTATTGCTGGAGTCAAGATATGCACGATAGGTATCTTGACATCTCGTGGTATCTTGAGAGTTGATGCCAAGTTTGCTAAGGCATCTGCTTCAGTGTTCTCTTCTCTTGGTACCTGTACTATGTCAAATGTCTCGAAATACATAGCTAATTGCTTAACTATTTCTAAATATTTCGCTAAGTTCTCTGCATTCGCTGCATAAGAGCCATTGAAATGGTTAGCTAATAACAAAGAATCAACGTAAACTTGAAGATACCTGACCTTCATATCCTTTGCAAACCAGCTATTAAGGCCTCATATTCAGCCTCATTATTAGTAGCCTAAAATTCACAAGATCTAGATAGAGGTATAATGTCCCCCTGTGGCGATTTTAGCAGGATACCTAGACCTGTTCCTCTTATGTTGGAGGCGCCGTCAGTATGTAAGGTCCAACTTTCCTTGATTTCCAATTGCTGAACTTCTTTTTCAACTTCTTCAATTATATCCTTGCTAAAATCAGCCACAAAGTCGGCAAGTGCCTGAGATTTTATGGCTGTCCTTGGTTCATACAAGATATGGTATGCACTAAGCTTCACAGCCTATTTTGCCATCCTACTGACATTTCCATTTTTCTCAAAGCAGCTTTGATAGGATAGTTAGTCTTTACATGTATAGCATGAGTTTCAAAGTAATGTCTAAGTTTAGTGGAAGCCATTATAAGTGCTAAAATTAAATTTTCAAGATAAGAATACCTGGATTCAGCATCTAGTAGACTTTTACTTACATAATATATTGGATGTTGTTGACCTTCGTGATCCTTGACCAAGACAGCACTGATTGCACTCCCAGAAACGGCTAAGTATTGGGATAAAGGCTCACCATCGACCGGTTTCATTAGAAGTGGGGCTAAGGATAAGTACTCCTTCAGGGATACTGGTGCCCTTTCTTGCTTCTCTCCCCATTTGAACTTTTGATTCTTCCTCAGGATATCATAGAAGTCTTTACACTTCTCTGAAGATCTTGAGATGAATCTGTTGAGAGTAGCTATTCTTCCGGTCAACCTTTGGACATCTTTGACATTCCTTGGTGATTCGATATCCAGGATATCCTTGATCTGCTCTGGGCTTGCTTCTATTCCTTTTTTGGTGACCATGTATCCCAGGAATTTTCCTGCTTTGACCCCGAAGTGACACTTAGCTGGATTCAACTTCATGTTGTATTCGTCCAGGATATCAAATGTTGTTGCCAAGTCTTTGAGATGATCTTCGGCTTTCTTTGACTTTACCACCATATCATCTATGTAGACTTCCATCGTGTCCCCCAGTTGATCTTTGAACATCATGTTGACCAGCCTTTGGTATGTTGCACCTGCATTTTTAAGTCCAAAAGGCATTGCAGTATAACAGTATATACCTATGGGAGTCATAAAGGCTGTGTCTTCTTGATCTGAAGGCTCCATTTGAATCTGTTGAAATCCTAAGGATGTGTCCATGAATGTTAGCAGTTCATGGCCAGCAATTGCATCCACCATTGAGTCGATGTGTGAGAGTGGAAATGGATCTTTTAGGCAGGCCTTATTCAGGTCTGTGAAGTCCACGCACACTCTCCATTTACCATTCTTCTTCTGGACCACAACTAGATTGGCCAACCATTTAGGATATTGGAATTCTCTTATCATCTTGGTTTTGAGCAGCTTTTGCACCTCTTCTTGTATGATAGCATTTCTCTCAGGAGCAAACTTCCGTCGCTTTTGATGTACTGGTCTGAAAGATTCGTCTATACCAAGTTTATGAGTGATAATAGATTTAGATATACCTGTCATATCTTCATGTTTCCAGGCGAAGGTAGAAGATCTTTTCTTTAGAAAGGATATTAATTCCATCTCAATACCCTCAGGAATACTTGTTCATAATAACACTTTGATCTCAGTATCCTGAGGATCCAGAGATACCTCCTTTACATCCTGCTCTCTTGCTTGTAGGACCTTCCCTGGTTGTTTCTGTAATTGCTATGCTTGAGTGGGTTTTGTAGTCCATTTCATTGAAGAAGAATAACATTCCTTGTCATCTTGTTGATCACTTTCAATCTTGATGACTCCCCAAGGACTTGGTAGTTTCACAAACTGATGGTAGATCCAGGGCCTACCTAAAATCACATTACAACAAGATAGAGAGTCAATAACACAAAATTTTAGCAAAGAGTTAGTTCCTTCAATGTATATTGGAAGTTTGATTTTTCCCAAAGTGTTCTTTGTCTTGCCACTAAACCCTACAAGGACTGAGGATTTCGGGATAATCTCTGTTTCTGGGATATCCATTTTCTTCAAGGCCTCCATCTGGATAATGTTCACAGAGCTTCCTCCATCGACAAGTATCCTGCGCACCAAAACAGTTAGCTATACATAAAGTAATTACCAAACCGTCATGGTTGGGATCCATAAGGTCACATCTATCTTCCTCATCGAAGGATATGATTCTTTGAGTCGTCAATGTGGAAGTACGGAGAGGTCTTTCTCTGTTGTCCATTTTTGTTTCTCTAGAACGTTTCTTAGCCGCTGAATACGAGGTTCCGCAGATGTCAGATCCTCCAGAGATGAAGGATACCACCTTAGCTCCGGGTGGTGGAGAAGGTGCCCTTTCAGGTATCTTGACAGGATCCTGGCTTTTGTTCTTGTTTTTTCCAAATAGTTCCTTTAAGTGTCCTTTGCTGAGAAGGTATCCTATCTCCCTCCGAAGTGCTATACAATCATCAGTACGATGGCCAAAGTCTTCATGGAATGCACACCATTTTGTCTTGTCTTTGTTTGATCCAGGCTTCTCATTCTTCTTGGGCCATCTGGCCTTGTCACCTAAATCCTGCATGGCACAAATTATACCACCAATATCAAGGTTAAAGCAATATTCAGATATTTTAGGATATTCTTCATCGTCTTCGTCTTCTTCCACAGCATTGATCTTGGGATTATCCTGCTTGGAATAAGTCTTCGATCTGAAGAACTTTTATGGAGAGTCAGACTTCCTTTTGGTGGACTCGTATTTTGGGACAACCGAGTTTCCGTGAGCCTTCTTGTCATCCTCTAGCCGAATGTATCTTAATGCCCTGTTTCTGATTTCATCAAGATTCCTACATGGATTCATGACGAGGTTGTCATAGAAAGGAGAATCCTTCCTAAGTCCCATCTTGAAGGCTTTAACAGCAACTACAATGTCAAGGTTAGGGATTTCCAAGGCTTCCCTGCTAAATCTGATTATGTAATCCCTTAAGGATTCATTATTAGGCTGAACAATTCTATATAAATCACCTGTCATTTTCTCAAAAGATCTACTACAAGAAAATTGATTGTTAAATAAGTGAATCAAATGAGCAAAGGAAGTAATAGTATTGAAAGGAATACTTAATAACCATTTGAGGGCTGGCCCCGTTAGTGTCGAATCAAACCCTTTGCATATACATGCTTCTTTAATTTCAACGGGGATAGGGTTGACCTCCATCCTTTCTCTGTATTGAGCTACGTGTTCCTCAGGATCCGTAGTGCCATCATATAGTTTCATGTTGGGCGTCTGGAATTTCCTGGGGATCTCCACGTCGCATATGGGCCAGGTGAACATGGATAATTTATGACTGCCTACTAGTACCTCAGCTATGGGACGGATTATCCCTGGGATACTGGAAATCATATCCTTCATTTTCTGTAACTCCCTGGCTATATCTGGAGATATCCCCTTATCCTGCACAGATCCACGGTTAGTGTATAAATTAGGATTAAGTAAACTGTTACCAGGATTCTGGTTAGGTTTTTGGTATCCTGAGCCTGAGTAGTTAATTCCTCCACTGGTGGTATTCTCAGGATAAGGTGATGCCTGCATAGGGATATCATCTCCAATGTTCCAATGTGAACTTCAGAGGACATCAAGGGAGACCCTGATAAGAATATGCCGGCTGGCATGGTTGAGCGAGGCTGCATATTGATGGCTTCCGGCCTCGTTGTTTGGGCAACTCCGAGGATACCGAAGGAAAAGTTCCCCAGTACCTGATTGCTGCTGTGATGGAAACCTTGTCCCCAAGGATCCGGGATTTTGAAGGATAGATGATCCTGGAGATTCAAAATCAAGAACCCTGGGAATGATCGGAGTGGCCTCATGCCCTGGTTTCTTCTTGATTCCTTCAATCTCCTTGAATAGCCTTGAGTTGGTCTTCTTATGCTGCTCCATGTGCGTTTTGACCTGTTTCATCAAAGCAAAAATATCATTATTAGAAATAACCGGGTCTATCCGTGTGGAGGACCACGCGGAATGGTGGATTTTCTTCTCTGGGCTGAGTATTTTTCTTTGTCAGTGGTGGAGGTCCAGGGTTGACAGTTGAAGCAGTAGTGACCACTGGAGCAAACACTGAGTTAGTTTTTGGTTGAGAGGCCATTGTAAAGAGAATGAAGGCGAATGAAATAAACGAATTTAATGGATTAAAGCACCGATAGCCTCACGGTGGGCGCCAAATTGTTTTGTTCAAAAATTAACAACAGTGATTTCGTAACCAAATTAGTAATCGGGACTTGGTGCTTATATGAAATGAACGTAAAAGTGCTTGAACTTAAGGATTTGTTACGAGGAAAAAACCTGTTATCCTTAAGATAACAAGCAAAAAACCCCGGGCGGTGAAAACTATCACCACCGGTTTATTAATAAAAAAGGTGATTACAATGGTGGAGCTCAAACTTGATCGTGATTACAGAGAATGCGAGTACTAGTAAGTCTCGTGTGTGTTATGATCCGGTTTTGAGCTCTATTTATACAAAAATAAAAAGCTAACAATATGGCCTATATTTTAGGAAACTTTAGAAGGTGTCCAATTAGCCGTTAATTCCTTTAATCACCATGTTTCCTTATTAGCCACGCTCTAATAACAGCAAGTGCGAATCTTGGGGAGATCATTGCAACTACCTTTGACCTAGTAAACAAGGAAAGTAGCAAAGATCGTGTTTTATATATATATATATATATATATATAATGCAACTAAGATACCTGTTACCTTTGACGATACCACATCCTGAATTTGCTCTGGATAATGTTTCCTGACGATACCGGAAATCCGTGCCCTAACATTTTTTAATGGTTTTATTTGATAGGTTTAGTCATGTTTTTTTTGCTAAGGTTGACTCCAGCAAAGTTCATATAGCTTATTGTAATTATAGTGATTTAAAGTTTTGGGCAATGTTAGATCCTATATGTTCCTAATTTGTGTATAAAACTCATAATTTAGCATTGCAAAAGTAGATTTTCTATTCTGTTTCGTGTACCTTACTTTAGGGCAGGTATACGCATGAGTGGATGACTTCAAGGATATATACCTGTCATGTGTTTTGCAACACATCAAACATTGCCACACTTTATATTTTTTCACCCTAAAAAATATGTAATGCAATGGAATCATAATTCAAAATCAATCTTTAAAATATATAGGCTAATTTTTAAGCATAGATAAAAGCAAAAATAGCTATTGCCGATATTATTATCCACTTAAAACAAGCTACCTGCCTATCAAGCCTCAATCATATTAAGCAATTAAGTTCATGTGATATCAACAAACCTATGGTTCTCACTCCTAAAGAGTTACAGGTCCACGTACCCCCATCTCAAGCATAATCAAGATAATTTAAATCGGGTTGAAACAGACTGGTTCAACCTATCACCATAAACTAGAACCCATTATAATGGTAAGAAGAATATGCACTTTGGTGGAATTTAGATGGATGAAAGGTCAAGAGAGGTCGTACGAGAAATGTCTAAACCTAGAACTATATTATAGGATTTCGGCCTAGCATTGTTTCACCCTAGCTGCTATCCAGCATATGAGGATCTAAGGCCTCCACCCTTAGTATTTCATAAAAGTATTATCGACTAAAAACCTCGAACCCCAATAGCGTACCCACAGAGTCACCATCCTCAAGGTAAGGCGTAAGCTCTCAGCCCCGTCTAGAATGTGCCTTTTGTCTTCTTTTTCTAAACTTCTTTTTCGGTGACTGCTTCTTTGGCATTTGCATAATTTTCTCATTCAATTTTGCTTTCAAATTAATTGCACATATTGGATGTTCATGCAAACAAAATTTTTGTGCTCTTAGGTGTCTTTTACCCTAAAAATATAACTAATTTTCTAAGCTCGTATAAAATTGGACACAACGGTGCACCACCACTCATTATTTACTTTCATAAAACAGAGTGGTGTGCTAACTGAAGTGATTAATTCTTACCACCTCAAGGTAGTCAGATTACGGTAGCACTCCCTATGCCTTATCGAATTTTCAGCTTTACTATCCCACTCAAGATGAGAACCCACAAAGTTTATGATTATTAGGTATATTAGTAACAATAAATGGAAACCTTTCGAAGCTAGTCAAGTCTACCGACACATCTCAAACTTAGTGCGTTATCTTTTATTTAATCTCATATATAATAGTAGTTTAAAAAGATCAAACTAGTTGAATCTACCGACAATAATGTAACGCCCGTAAATTTCATTAATCGGCTCAATCATTTATAAATGTTTGTTTAAAAGTCAGGGTTACATCTTTCTAAATTAGAGTCTTGCAATACGTTTTAAAAGTCCGTCTACCCGTCCTTATGCTCAAAACATCGCCTCTTATAACTTAAAGAGTTAGATTAGTATGTAGCACTCGGCATTTTCGTTTATCGGTATGAGACATTTGTAGAGTTTGTATAAATTTTCAGGAATGATCCGGCATCCTTCGAAGACCTCCTTGCCATTCTTGTAAGTCTAATTATTTAACCTTTCACGCAAGTTATCACATTTTACAAACTTGAGGGGCTAGAGTGCAAATTAGATTATCATAACACAAAACCCTAACCCCTCCCCTTGAGTCCGATTGGCAGGAGCTAGAGAGGTCTCCTCCTTGATTTCCGTGTAGTTCCAGAAGCTCTCCGGCCCTCCTGAGTCTAATTCAAGGTTGGTTCTATCATAATCCAACTCTTTTTCACCATTAAAACCTTTGTTGAACATGTTAGGGTCGATTTTTGATGATAACAGATTCGTACTTGTTTATTGTTTGGTCTGTAACTCGATGATAATTCATTTTTCTTTATCGATTATGGTTTCCATGATGTTCTACTTTGAGTCTAGTTTCCAGAAAGGTATAATTTGTAATTTTTGGACGAGAGATGAATGGTTTTTATGATTTTATAAAATTGTGTGTGAAAGCTGACTCGGGGTGACGGATTCTAGTAAGTCTTCCCGACATCATAACTCTTTTTTGAAAACTCCAAATTGGTTGGTTCCAGTTCTGGAACTTCATATTTTGAGTTAGGATTACAACCCAATTGGAATCGTAAAATTTGGTTTAGTAATGATTTTTAAACAAATGAAATCATTTTTCTGCGCACTGAAATAGCTGAACGTACCTTTCGATGTTGAAGGAATTTTTATGATTTTTATATGCACTAGAAAAATATAAACAAATATTTTTATAAACCTAAGACATTTTTTAAATTATGTTAAAAATTTCATAATTTATTTCTATGGTTTTCCTATGTAATAAAATACATCTTTGCATGATAAAATCTGCATGTTATACTCGTTATTGATCGATACGTTCGTTTTAGGCTTAACCGCTGGCTGTCCAATTGTGTTCTTGTCGGGGTTGTTTAAAGTGAGGTTTTGCTCCGTCATCTTCTTAGTTATGTCATATGTGTTATACTTTAGTATTGTGAGCTATGAAGCTCGTTTGATTGATCAATTGTCGATAGATTAAAAAATTAGGATTTCGTTGCGTTTAGCGCGTTGTTTGAGGGAATTAACAACCAATTTAGATTGTGTAGCCTCGGTATGATTTAGGGCTGTGAAAAACTATATTTTTAAGTTAATGGCGCTAAATTGGTTGTCGGTTGCTCAAACGGGTCGGTACAACACATGTAAGTCCCGTGATGGATCTTTCAATGTGATATCAATATACTTAACAGTTAGGCGGAAACTAAACACTAAGTTGATTCTGTGAAAACAACCAAGAACACACCAAACACTATGAAGAAGCTTCAAAACACACGTATATTATACGTCGGGTGCTTAAGCCCTTAACAACTTACAAGGGTAGAAAAAATAACAATGAACGAACAACCCTAAACCGTAAACATATGGTCTATATATATCCTACCAACTAGGCCCAACACCACCCAAAAGCCCACCGAGATCAACAAATCTCGGTTTACAATCAAAATCCCAAACTACCCAAAACTACAAGCATAAACCAAAAAAATACGACCCAACAATCTCCCCCTTGGTTTATTGTTTGACTTCAGCCTTTTTCAAAAATGCCAACTGGAAACATTTAACATGCTTATATATCTTCACTTCTGCCTTTCAGCGTATATACTGTGGCTTCTAAAAAGACACTTGGAAGTTGAGTGTCTTATTTAGGGCCTTTATTCCGGTAACAGTAGCCCCGGCCGGTAATTCGGCACAAGTCATGCTACTTCCCATAAGAAATGGATAAACATGACCTCTATTATCATGAACAGCAGCGAGTATTAGGCTTGATTGACTCAGAAAACTCAAACACGATGTATCTTTGGTAGAACCAACAAGTCCTCGGTCAAGGTATAACCGAGAATGCATCAAAACATCCTCAAAATGAAGATCTCTCTGATTGGTCAAAAGAATATGGTCAGTCCATGCCGAGAATTTCAGAGCACTATTCATCATCATCATCACACCACCAATCGCCATTGATGACCAAACCTGTAACTACAATCAATAACTAAATCGATAATCAGTAAGAAACAAACAAACCTTCCGAATAGTGAATCAAGTAAATCCAATGATCACCGAAAACCCTTCAATCGTATAAGATTTGTTTACCTTTCAAAGAAATCTACTTGAGAGTACAAAAGAGACAAGAATGGATGTATGGCGGCGGGTAGATGAAGGATCTGATGGTTATAATGAGAGAAGATTTTGGAAGATAATTGAAGTTGTGAGTTTCAAATATGATCTATAAGTGGCAATGAGTGCCTTTTAACCTACCTACTCACATCAAACTTGGCCGAAAACATCTGGCCGAAAACTATTTACTGAGAGTCGAGAACTCGCAAGACTGAATTCGCTGGGCCAAAATGATCTGGCAGAGAATTAGAAAATCCATTTGACCAAACTAACCATCCCGAGAACCAAAACACTGGTTGAACCATAAAACAGACCCACTCATTCAGAAAAAAAATACCACAATCAAAAATCGATTTCTTGAAGACACTTGTTTTAATATGAGTAAATATGGGGTAAAAAAATTAAATAAAATAAAATAAATAACCTTCCGAAGATTTGTATATATTTGGAATCAAATTTCAGCAATTAAAAAAAAACAACCGGCCTTTCTAAGAAAAGATCCGAACATAAGATCATATTGATTAGGATACTTTCACAATGATTCATTTACAGCATTATTATGACATAGTGAATAGGTTGATGGTAGGTAATTAGAACTTAGCATGACTTTCATCTCGCCAGAGATATGCTTAGGTTCAATTAGGCATAAGACTTATATGGACATCACTTATGGACCTCTGATGCCCCCTATCACTTCTCAAAGCTTATTTGGCTTTCCCCAGATCACCCCAATATGACTCCAACCCCATAATACTTGATCAAAATAATTTTTATGTACAAAATTTTTAAGCTTTAAGGTTAAACGTTGGACTTACATGCCATCCGGACTTACTTGCCTTACATTTAGGGTGTTTAGGACTTATTTGTATGCCTCACCCCAGTAGTTCCCTGGTGCCCCTTTAAGCTTTTAAAATAAAAATTCTTTAAAGTAGTTTACATTTATATATGCATAAATTTAAGATTTTTATTTATTTTTTTTATTTTTTATTTTTTGCGATCAAGATACTAGCAGGCTCGTGTATGATTGGGTAACTACTTTTCTGCGTATCATTCGGAGAGATGTATCTAGAGACATGCAGACATCTTCAAAATGAATCTCCACAATAAGTTTACAAGATTTAGTTTATATCACTTTAAACTTTTACTTATCATGGAAAGCTACCATACACATCAATGACTAATCAAAAGTCTTTTTAGCTTAATAACTTCACATGTTAGGCACACATAATCAATTTATCTATCATTTCTAAAAGGTTGGATCAATTTTCATTTGAAAATATTTTTAAGCTTTTAATAAGCATTTGCTGAATAGTAATATCACTTCCCAGATTATAACCCTGAAAGAAAATTTAAATTTAATCACCCCAGTCTCCATTGGATTTCAGGTAAATGGCTATCCCATGTGTCTACAAGTAGATTATAGGACCAAACATATAGGAGTATATGTCCCTCAAACCTTGCTGACCGACATAGTTTTCAATGAATGAATCAAAATAGAATTTTTAAGTTCAGTTACCCCGGTCACTTTTAGTTCTAAGGTTAATGGCTATCCCGTGATTCAAAAGTAGATTACGGGACCAAACATATGAGATATGTCCATTGAATTTGAGTAACCGACGTAATTTTAAGCAACAAAACAAAGAATTTTTTTTAAATTAAGCACGCACACACACTCTTTTTGTATTTTTGTGAATTAAAGCATGCACACACACACTCTTTTTGATTTTTGTGAAATAAGCACGCACACACACTCTTTTTGTATTTTTGTTTTTTTCTCCCCCTAAATTTGTACAAACTTAACCTCAAAAATATTTATGTACAAATTTAACCTCAAAAATACTCGGTCTTCAAAACGTAACATCTTAGGAAACCCTACAAGCACATTGAATCTGGTTGTTCCAACCGATTTTGTAAATAGGTCCACCACATTTTTATGAGTGTGGACCTGTTCAGGATGAATTAGGGGTCATAACAATCATGAATAAAATGAATTTTGATATCAATGTGCTTGGTTTGACAATACCAGATATAGAATTGTGCATTCCTTGTTGGTAAAATGAATGGAAAATCCCTTATCACAAGTCTGCGACACTCTGAGCAGACTGTGCTTTAATTTTGGAACATAGTTAACATTTTTTGAACTTCAGAACACCATTACTCACAGTACCCTTTTGATTAATCTTTCCTTTTTCTCCTCCCGCAAAAGAAACATATCTGCCGTTAAAGATTTGAATGTCACTCAGCTGAGATATGTCTCCCATCATGTGTCTGGAACAGCCACTATCAACAAACCATGGTCTGATAATATTCTTCCATAGTTGTTCCTACGCAGAGTGCGAGATCAGTTAGTTTTGGGTACCCAGTCCATAATAATTCTGGGTAAGCCTGACTTAGTTAGAAGTGTTACAGGCTGCCATGTCATATCATCATTGTTATCAAACATGGAGTTGTGTGATGATACGGACTTTATTACCGGGGACTTTGGCAACCACATGTATTTTGACTTCAAAACCTTTTGATTTATGTGGGTGGTTAACTTGGTCTCTGGTCTGCGGATAGAAGATACGTTTGACTTTACCCTGTTTGATTTTCTCGGCTCATACACCCATTTTGGTCTAAGAACCGAGACCGTGTTTTCTTTCCGCTTCTGGGTCACAAGGGGCTTGGTCTGATGATAGCTTGACCTGTCATCCATGACTCTTCTCCCATTACCTTCAGAGTGCCTTGTCTCATAATGCCTTAAATTATTTGAATGAAAACTTTTGTAAGCATTATGAGACATGGTTCTCTGATTGCTTCTATAATATGGGATGTACGGGAGATGAGAGCAATTTCTAGCAATGTGACCGGGAATGCCACAGCTGAAACAGGTTTGTTTCTTAACATAAAAATCATTGTGGCCGATTCCCGATCTCGCTCTGTTGTGTGAGCTTGTTTTTCCATTTCTAGATTTATCATTAAGAACTTCACATTTAACATCACAAGACCCTTTTTCCTTCACAAATTTTGGTGACAAATGTTTATTTTTGTTTTTAATTTCACCACTTTTATTTAAGGACATATCACTGCCTTCTAAAGTTCTAGAAAAAGAAACCAAACGATTATTTTTGCTCTTGAAAACAGAGCCCACACACACATTAGTAGCATTGTTATTCAAAATAGACAAAACATGCAAATTCAAAGAGACAGATGAGTCAACGGGTGATTCATCATCTTCCTCAGTCCAGTCCTCAATTATAACTTCATCTGCACATGAACTAGACACATTAGAATCGTTCACCCCTAAGGTTGATTTAGTTGCCGAATCTGTATCAACCTTACCAGTTACAGTTGGCTTACCATACTGCACACATTTCTCATTTTCTTCCTCTTCCTTGGGAAGGGGAAGACTTGAGTAGTTATTATTATACGGGGGTGGCACCATGTTATAGCCTAGACCTACACCTTTATGTTCTTTCCATTTTAACTATTTCTCTATCATCGACTCAACAACAGCACTAGAGACGTCAAATATTCTAAAATTGAATTCAGCAGTTTCGAATTTATTTATCAATTTGACTATCTCCAGTCTAGATGCTTCTAACTCGGCGGTTAGCTTAGCTATTTTGGTTTTGGCATCTAGATGGTGACAGCCCTTTATGTTAAAATCTGATTGAAGTTTAGAAAAATCTTGTTTTTGTGCCTCTAGTTTATCATTTAAAGTTTTCTCTAGTTTCTTTAGTGTTGAGTTTTCATGTTTGGCATTTTCAATTTCTCTTATTAGATTACTATTATGTATTTTGTACAGGCCTACCTTATCAATGCAAGATTGAGAACAGAGTAAAGTACTTACCTCAGTAGGTTTGACGGAGGTGAAGGCTATAAACGCATGCTGAAGTTCCATCACCTGCTCTTCAGCTTCATTCTCCTCTTCATCAGCATCCATCTCAACGAAATTTGCAACTACATTACTCAAACTCAGTGCTGTCATCTGATCCTCCCAGGAGAAGTTTTGAACCACCAGACCCCGCTCACCCGTACTCGAACTAGTCACATTCTCTTCTCTTTCACCACTCACCGGGACCATTGCTCTTTCTCTATTCCCTTCTTTAGCCGTGTTTGTGCATTCACGAGCAAAATGACCCGGCTCATGACAGTTGCAACACCTTAGAGAATTCTTGTTGAAACCCACTTTCTGATTTGCAGGCACATTCCATTTGTTCCTGCCTGTTCTTTTAGTGAATTTCTTGGCCCTGAAAACAGCCATGGCTATTTGCTATGAAATGTCCATCTCCTCCACATCATCAGGATGTATCTGATCCAGCTCAGCAGCTACCACTGGTTGCACCAAGTCTCCAGCAAGAAAAGCATTATAGCAGTTCATAAAACCTGCCATTAGGGCTATCTTCTCTTGAGTCTCCTTTGAAATAATGGGAAATTGAGTGTGAGACTGGCTGGAGGTGGCCATAGAGGCCTGTGATTTCGGTGCAGTAGTTTGTTGCGAAAAGAAAATAGGGGCAGCTGGTGTAGATTGAGGAGAGGGTTGACTTTGTGAAGATCTAAACATGGAAAAAGTCTGTTAAGGCTGCTGTGGTTGAGGTGGCTGACTCTTGAATAAAGAGAAGTTCTCTTGAGAGACCAGTGAATTATTTGCTGGAGTGCCATAACCTGCAGTGTTGTAAGTACTAGTATGATTAATGGCACGTTGCTTGTCATCCATGTCACAAGCCTTGATGATAGCCATAACCTCCGACAGAGTCAATTTAGACAGATCCTTGGTCTTCTTAAGGACAGCCATATTCAAGTCCCAGCTCTGAGGCAGTGAATTAACCAGCTTGTTGTTGATCTCGGCAGAAGTGAGATTTATATTTGCAAGATCTAATCTCCGTGAACAACGAGATGAACCGGTGAAGCTGTTTCTCCAAAGATTCTCCTAACACATGATTGAACATGTTAAACTGTTTTCTTAGGAGATCTTGCCTACTTCTCCTCATGTCCTCATTACCCTCAAACACTTCAGTGAGAGCCTCCCAGAGTCCTTTGGCAGAGTTCAACTCTCTAAATCCCAAGGCAATTTCAGGTGAAAGTGCCATGGTCAAGGTAGCTAAACCCTTCTTATCTTCTTCAACAAGGTCAAAGTCAGCATTTGTATACAACTCAACTGGCTTTGTCTCAATTTCTTCGGAGCCTTCTCTTTGATAGGTAATAACCTGAGGACCTCTAATTATGCTTCTCCACATTTTTGCATCGTTCGCTTTCATATACTTCTCAAACCTAAACTTTCACTCAGCAAAATCGTCTGATTTTAGTAAACGAGGCACACGAGTAGTAGTTCCCGTGATGGAATCAAGCTCTTGATGGAGCATTGCATTTGAAGACGTACTGACACCTGATTGATCCATAGTATCCTTGACCAAAAACTAAATGGAAGGACCGAAAACTACAAATTTCGCCCGAGAACATAGAATTTTGACCGAGAACTGTCAACAGTATCTGAAGACACACGAAGTTGCCCGACAACGATGAAATCACCCGGAAAACATGTAAATCTTCCCGAAAACCTTGAATGCTAGTTGTCAATCTTGAAATCTCTCCGAGAACTTCAAAATCAACCAGAGAACTAAGGATAGTTCAAGATATGGTAAATCTTGAATATTTAACTAAATCCCGAGAATGATGGGATTTAAATTAAATATGGGATATACCAAAATCTACTCCAAACACAGCTTTCACTAGCCGGAGAACACGAAGAACACCCTTTTTCGAGATCCAGAAACCTTCAACATAATAAACCTTCTTAGATCAACGTCAGAATCCTTGATATCACCAATAACTGAGCCTAGAATAGGTCTATAGCCTCTGATACCAATTGTAAGTCCCGTGATGGATATTTCAATGTGATATCAATATACTTAATAGTTAGGCGAAAACTAACCACTAAGTTGATTCTGTGAAAACAACCAAGAACACACCAAACACTATAAAGAAGCTTCAAAACACACGTATATTATACGTCGGGTGCTTAAGCCCTTAATAACTTACATGGGTAGAAAACATAACAATGAACGAACAACCCTAAACCATTAACATATGTTCTATATATATATCCTACCAACTAGGCCCAACACCACCCAAAGGCCACTGAGATCAACAGATCTCGGTTTACAATCAAAACCCAAACTACCCAAAACTAAACCCAAAACTACAAGCATAAACCTCAAAAATACGACCCAACAACGCAAATTCACGTTTCATTGGTAGTTTGTGCGTTGTGCATGCGAATTACCGACCCATCCAACTCGTGAGGTGCCGTGTGAACTTGTTGTCTGTGATTTTATTAAATTTGTTCCACACAGGTCTGAGTTGGTTGCTAAGTGCATAAACAACTCATAAACGCGCATAACCGATTCAACTAGCAGCTTCCGGTGGTAATTTGGGAATCCTTTGTCCCTGGGTTTATCTAAGGGTGGGTATGGTAAATACAAGGCCCCGGGGGCTGTGGTAATCGAACTTGATAAGGTTGAGGCTTTAGGTAGATCAAACCATGTTTGAACGCCTCGCAGGATAAGCGAGTCGGTACGGTCCGTTAGTAATTACTGTTTGTAATCTGACAGGCGTTTGATTTGTGGGAGTACTTAGGGATTCTCTAGCTCATTCTTGATTTTGTACCTCGTGCCACGTGAGTTCATGATGCCCTTTTAATTTTTTTTACGTTTTGGGCTGGCATACACACTCAATTACTATTTTACCCGATTTTACTCGTTAAAACAATTTGAATGACATCGTATAGCCTTGTTATTATTTGTGCATTTATGAAACTATGTGTGGATTATATTCTATGCCTTAGGATATTTTAGATTCGTTTTGGTCATAAACTCCTAAAGGTTATATACATTGTTTATGGTCTAGACTCGAGGATGTTATTAGGCTTGGTGTTAATTAATTACGAGTAGACCTATTTACTCTAGTTCATATCTTGGACTGACTATTATATATTACCTTATAGCCTACGATTGTTGATATCATTTAGTTCCGTGTGACTAAGAATTATGTGAGTATGCTTATTGATGTGTGTGTACATGGTGAAATATATTACTCGAGTCTTGACTCGTAGTGGAGAGGCTCGTGTACGTGCTTATGTCTTACCGCGTTCGGGTCAAATATATTACTCGAGTCTTGACTCGTAGTGGAGAGGCCCGTATACGTGTGTTCGACCATGAATGTATTATTTGGTGATATTTATTTATTTATTTGCTTATTACTTCCCCTACTGTTTTAGATCTATACCCTTTCAAATAAAATTATGAATATTGTTTATGAAAAACTTGAACTCACTCAGCTTAAGCTGACTTTGTGTGTATGTTAGTTTGACTTTTCAGGTCGAGGATCGGAGTTTATCGCTTTTACGTGCTAGAGACTATTCGGACGGTTGAAGGCATTCCTAGTCGAGACCTTTCATAAACAGAACATTTTAACTTATACTTGGTCATGGGATTTTTATAAGTAACTATTTCCACGTCTTATCGTTTGGTACTTCTTCCCGGGTTTTTTGGGAATTTTTAATACTTATGAGTTTTCCGTTGTTTATTTACTCTGAACTTGTTTTTAATAAAATGAACTTGCTTGGTTTAAAATTTTGTGAATTTTTGGTTGTGATTACCAACTATAGGATTCCCGGGATTCCTGGTCTTACAAATAATATCATTTTACATTATCCGCAATGAAATTTTGGGACATTTTTTAAATTTTTATAATGCCCTCGGATATTAACCAAACTATACGGCTGTGTCCCCGACCCCAAAGCAAAAGATGCCCTCGGATAATGAACAAAGACACCCAAAGACTCAGCAATGTGGGCAATATTTGGTCCCGCAACTAAACAACATCAGGCCCACCATGTTTACCCCGTAGGAGAGAGGAAAGCAGTACAGTGGCCAGGTTGGCTTCATGACGACCAACAATGCAGTGTAAGCAAAATAAGTTAAACAAATTGCACTAATCACCCCCTTGACACCCATTAATTGTGCAAGTAACGATGTGGTGAATATAACGTATACAGAATCCCTAATAGATGACTCTAGCAAAGAAGAAGAATAAGCGTCATGAGTAGTAGCACCCCAGAAATCTGCCAATGAACTCTCTAAAACCCAATGCTCTCGTCTTCTTCGACCAACATCTCAAACTCGTCAGAAAACCCGGCTCCAAAACCTCTGCCTAACGACAAACTCTGGAACGGCCATCTCGAAAACCTATCTGCCAAGGGAGAAAGAAATGCATCCCTCTATTTAAAGTACCCCATAGTATGCCTAAAACTCAAGTGGAACTCTATGGAAGCTTGATATACTGGGGTGCATCATAGGCTAACAAACGAATCCAACGATCCCCCAAAAACTGCTCAATCCACTGTCTTGAACCCAAACCCTCGATCACGCCCCAATGAATGGACCAGTGATGATATAACAATATAACTACGAACCTAGCACACCGGTCTACCTTATCTGTATGCTGGGTGAATTGTAGAAATGTATGGTCGAATAAGACCCGACGGAGGTTTAGGGCATCCCCAGGGATGGGTACTACCTCCTCACTAGAATAACTAATCCGCTTGACGGGTCAAGCTGGTGGTGGCGGTGCATCCTAAGCTACATATGGCTGAGGAGCAGCTCGACGACACTTGCCCTGACGGCCTGCGCTAGAAGATCCCTCTCCCTGGTGAGACATACCTGCATAAAACAATTTTTACAGGAATTTTATGCAGGTAGTGGTTGCGGCTATAACCATGAATAAAATATTAATAAAAATTAAAACTTAAAAATATACAAAAACTAAAGTAAACTGTCGGGATATTCGTTACAATTTCAAAATAATAAACCGAATCGTCCCGCCTGAATGAAAATTGAGTGCGGGCGGGCCGATCGGAAAGATTAAAGTATAAAAATAATTATCCCAATGACTCAATAAAATTACCAATCGAACAAGACGAATGTTGTAAACTATACACCGGTATGCTTAGAAACTTATGATAAGTTAGCTCGTTTATTACAAAGAACGATTAAAACACTTTTTAAAGTATAAATATATATATATATATATATATATATATATATATATATATATATATATATAAATGAATCCGGCTACAAAAGTATTAAAATAATTCTGGAAAAATTTTTTATAAAAGTGTAATTGCTAAAATTTTGTACAAGCCGACTATAAACTAATAATAAATCTCGATGCCCGAAATCAACACTTATATTCTTAACTCAAAACCTAGAAACCCGTTGATAGTTCTAAATATATTTATAAATCTTAAAAACTAACTATCAACATAAACCATCCTAAAGGGTGAGGTCCTAATAGGAAACTTCACAAAATGTCGAAAACCTCACAAACCCGAATACGGTTTTGGGGCATCTCATTATGGGATGAGATATTATCAGTGCACTGACATGCATCGAACTGTCTAACAAACTCGTGTGAGTCATTGAAAATCGATTGCCAATAAAAGCCAGAATCTAGAACTTCCTAGCCATGGAAGGTGGACCATGGCAGCCTCTAGTTAAACACTCATGACAATATTTCAAAATCTCACGACCCTCTTCCATACTCAAACACCTCCTCAACACTCGATCAATGCTCACACGAAACAGAAATGGTGCATCCTATATGTAGTGGCTGGCATCAGCGAAAAACTTCCTCCTCTACTGATATATCATGCCCTTGACCACCACACCTTCGGCAAGATAATTCGAAATGTCGGAGACCATGGTAGATCCTCCTCTTCAGCACTCACGTACAAGACTGGCTCTCTCTCAAATCTCACCCTCACCATCGTCAACGACTCGTGGGGAAACTTATATCCGATGGCGTCCTCTCTAATATCCTCTCTCTTTGGATCATCTGGACGTGATAAGTGATCCGCAACAACGTTCTCTGCTCCCTTTTTTTATATTTTATTTCAGTGTCGAACTCGAAAGGCAAGAGGATCCATCATATTAGAAAAGGTTTGGCATCTTTCTTGGCGAAAAGTTATCACAATGCCGCATGATTAGTATAAACAATGGTTTTTGGACAGCATGAGATACAGACGGAATTTGTCGAACGCGAAGACCACTGCTAGAAGCTAATTCTCGATAATCGTGTAATTCTTTTGAAAAAGTTGAGGGTTTTACTCGCATAGTAGATAGGGTGGAAGTGATTGTCCTTCCGCTGCTGCAATATCACTAGTTTCGAACATGAGCTCAAAGTCGAATGCGATACCCTTCTCCAGAAGGCGTATCATGGCCAGCTGATCTTAAAAAATCTCTGACGAACGTACGATAAAAACCCACATGCCCGAAAAAACTACGAAGGAATTCACACTAGACGGTGGAGGAAGTCTACTGATAGTGTCGATTTTAGCTTTATCTACCTTAATACCTTCTCGAAAAACCTTGTGCCCGATTACAATGCTTTCAATCACCATAAAGTAGCACTTCTCCCAATTCAGCATCAACTTCGTCTCTATTCACTGCTTTATCATCCTCTCAAAATTAGAAAGACATTGATCGTAAGAGTCCTTGTACATCGAAAATCGTCCATGAAAACCTCCGTGGAACTCTTGATTATGTCCTGGAATATCGCAACCATGCAATGCTGGAAAGTAGCCTAAGCATTACATAAACCGAAAGGCATACGTTTGTATGCGAAGGTACTGTACGGCCATGTAAAAGTGGTCCTTTCCTGATCCTCATGTGCGACCAGGATCTAGAAATAACCCGAAAGTCCATCAAGAAAACAGTAAAATTCTCGGCCCGACAAACGCTTCAACATCTGCTCATAATATTAATTTAATATTAAAAATACATTTAACATGAATATACACTTTAGGTATAAAGATTTAAATGACTTCTACTTTAGAATACATGATGATGCATGCAACTATAATATACACTTTAGAACCTATATGTTACATGGGATTGTTTATATAGCTCATC
>NW_027502173.1:0-30114 GCF_021521415.1 Bidens hawaiensis
GATGCTTGTTTCAATCCATAGATTGATTTCTTTAACTTGCATACTTTATTAGGATGTTTTGGATCGACAAAACCTTCAGGCTGAACCATATAGACATCTTCCTCAAGATATCCATTTAGGAAAGCGGTCTTGACATCCATTTGCCAAATTTCATAATCATAATGTGCAGCTATGGCAAATAATATCCTAATAGACTTTAGCATTGCCACAGGCGAAAAAGTTTCATCATAATCAACCCCTTGAGTTTGAGTGAAACCTTTAGCTACAAGTCTTGCTTTATAAGTATCCAAGTTTCCATGCATATCAGTTTTTCTTTTGAAAACCCACTTACTTCCAACAGTTTTGGTGTTAAGTGGTGGTTCAACCAATTCCAAACTTGGTTGTCATACATGGATTGCATCTCAACGTTCATGGCTTCAAGCCATTTGTCACAATCATTCTTGGACATTGCATCACGGTATGTGGTTGGTTCATCCGAATCTACCACGTAGCAACCTTCTACAAAAAATCCATATCTTTCGGGTGGATTGCTAACTCTACCAGATCTGCGAACGTTTTGTGTGTTTTGATCAACCACTTGATCACTTTCAACAACCTCTTGTTGAGTGCTAGTATCAACCAATTGTGTATCATCTTGTGATTCTTGATCCTCATCAAATTTCACTGTTTTACTATTGGTTCCTTCCTTAAGGAACTTAGTTTCCAAGAACTTACCCTTTCGAGCAATAATAACATTTTGCTCACTAGGGTCGTAAAAGTAATATCCTATATCATCTTTAGGATAACCTATAAAGATACACTTAGTGGATCGGACTTCTAATTTGTTTGGGGTGTATTGCTTTACATAAGTTTCACAACCCCAAACTTTTAAGAATGATAGCGATGGAGCCTTTCCATGCCATATTTCGAAAGGTGTCTTCTCCACTTTCTTGGTTGGAGCCATATTCAATATGCGAACAGCGGAAAGTAAAGCATAGCCCCAAAATGATAGAGATAAAGTGCTTCTAGCCATCATTGATCGAACCATATCTAATAGGGTACGATTTCTCCTTTCAGACACACCATTATGTTGTGGTGTTCCAGGTGGAGTAAGTTGTGAAATAATTCCACAACTCTTAAGATGATCTTGAAAAACACCACTTAGATATTCTCCTCCTCTATCACTACGAAGTACTTTTATTGTTGTTTTGAGTTGTCTTTCTACTTCAGCTTTGAAGTCTTTGAACATTTCAAAAGCTTCATCTTTGTGTTTCATTAAGTACACATAACCATATCGACTATAATCGTCAATAAAGGTAATGAAGTATCTTTCACCATTCCTAGTCATTGGTCTAAAAGGACCACATACATCCGAATGTATGATACCTAATAATTCTTTTGACCTTTCAAAAGTTTTATTAAAGGGTTGCTTTGTCATTTTGCCTTGTAAACAAGATTCACATACATCAAATGAATCAAACTCATTGGTTTCTAGAATACCACTCTTGCGAAGAGTTTGCATGCGATTCTTGCTTATATGTCCAAGGCGACAATGCCAAAGATAGGAATCACCCAAGTCCTTCTTGAGTTTCTTGGTGTTGACATTATACATTGAACTACTATGTGACATACCACTTTGATCTATTTCATATATACCATTCATGGGTATAGCTTTAAAGTAAAATATGCCATTCATCAAAACATGAATATCATAATCAATAAACTTAAGATCAAAGCCACATTGTTTTAAAAGGGACACGGAAATAATGTTTCTCCTTAACTTAGGAGCATACAAAACATTTTTCAAAATTACTTCCAAACCACTTGGAAGCTTTAACATGTAGTCTCCTTGAGCTTGGACTTCAACTCTTGCTCCATTGCCCATAAAGAGACTAATGTCCCCTTTGTTGAGTTGCTTGCTTCTTTTGAACCCCTGCAACAAATTGCAAATGTGAGTTCCACATCCGGTATCAAGTACCCATGTATTTGAAGAAATAACATTTAGTTCAACATATATAGTAAAGATAATACCTGAGGTTTGCTCCGCATCCCTCTTATCTTTTAACGCTTTGAGATAGGTCGGACAATTCCTTTTCCAATGACCTATCTCTCCACACTCAAAGCATGGATCTTGCGTCGCAACCTTTTGCTTCTTTTCCTTCGGTTTGTAGGGCGTGATGGCTTTCCTCTTTCCCTTTCCTTGGACGTGGCCCTTGCCTTTAGCAACACTTGCTTTGGGGTTGGAGTTATGTCCCCTTTTGCCTTCATTGATTGTTAGAACGGGTAAAACCCTTTTACCCATTCCCGCTTCGGCCGTTCTTAGCATTGCGTGAAGCTCACCAATGCTTTTGTCCCATCCATTCATGTTATAATTCATGACAAAAGTTTCAAACCTTTTGGTTAATGAGTTGAGGATCAAATCCGTAGCCAACTCATTAGACACGGGACAATTCAACCTATTAAGCTTTTCAATGTAGCTTTTCATCTTTAGGACATAAGATGAGACGCTTTGGGTTTCCTCCATACGACATGCATGAAACGCTCGAACCGTTTCGAAACGTTCCGCTCTAGCTTGTTGAAGGAACATTTCCTTCAATTGAGTTATCATGTCGTATGCCCCATGATGCTCGAAATCCTTTTGGATTTCGGGAATCATAGTTGCTAACATGAGGCAAGAGGCTTGTACCGAATCTTTGGTGTACGTGACCCAATCGTTATAAGCCTCCTCATCTTCCACGTTAGGCTCGTCGGGAATGGGATCGTCTAAGACATATGATATCTCTTCTTGCTTGAGAACTATTCTCAAGTTGCGATACCAATCCATAAAGTTATTATGGTTTAGACGATCCTTTTCAAGGATGGTTCTTAAGGATAGGTTACGGGTGTTATGGGTAGAGGTGTTTGCATTGTTAGCGGCCATCTACAAAATTTAACAAAGTTCTATTTTAGTATTATAAACAATTTTAATTATTAATACCCTTTTATACCACATTTTAAATAATAATTAAATTCTAGAATCCAACGATAAATCAAATTTCGGTTAGGTGACCTTTATCCCGTCATTTGATTTAACAAGGTAGTCAACCTTGACAATTGCAACCCTTTGCAACTTCTAGAGGTATGGGACCATTCGAAATCCTTATTTCGTGTTGGCATGTTTATCCCATCAACACCATTGGATCCCATGCTTAGGTGACCTTTATCACATGGTTTCCAATTCAAGTCGTCCTACTTGCATAAACATGTAAGATTAACATACAAGTGGTTAGGTGACCTTTATCCCACAAATATGTTAATATTACCCTAAGTATATTAGTTTGCTTGAAATGGTTAGGTGACCTTTATCCCATTTAAAGTTCCCTAATACGTTAAGTGTTATACAAAAGGATGGTGTTTAGACTTGTTTCCTTGGTAATTAAGAAAAAGGGATTTTAAGTTTTCCAATATTCTAGATTTAGGAAACTTATTTACCATGTTCTAACATGCATTTAGTAACATGGTTAAATGAAAACGATTTTCACCGGTTCTAATTATAATAAAACCATTTTTATTATAGGCGTGAGACGGCTATTTAATTATTTTATAAATACTACGTGTCACGTCAATTACCAATAATTATTAGAACCCATTTTATATGTTTGTTTTATAAGATCTATGTGACGGATTGATATCCTATATCTACCATTCAAACACAATCAAACAAGCATACAAACACCATAAGGTCAACCATAAACACGAGCCTCTAAGCGGACCACACTTGTTGGCCGAAACAAGTGTGTGTCCTAGTCTTATCCTAAGGGACATAACATGACACAAGGATGAGTGATATGCTCCCACTTGATCTTGCATCCAATGCTACAAGTGTCTCCTCTTTAATTTGTTGTGATTTCAACTTGGGCTTCTTAGTGGGCCTTGGACTTCCATAAGCTTCCTTGGGCCTAAAAGGTAAATTTGGGTTTTAATGGGCTTTGAATCCCAAATCGGCTTGTGAGGCCCAATTAACCCAAATAAGCCCAATAGGCCCAATCCACCAAAATCTTGTAATTCTTCAATTTACAACAAATATATCCTAATACATTTGGTCTAAAATAAAGAAAATTACAAACAACCTATTTACTATTACAACCATTTGTAAAAAATAAATACAAGCCATAATTACTATTACATTCCAAATGAGTAATAATATAGATAAATCACAACACACAATCACAACATCCACATCGGTCTAGGCTCGGTTTAGGGACTAACTTACAAATAAATACATATCCAAATATATATTTAAAGACAAAAAAAAACCCCTCACGGTTGTTATTGGGCTTCGGCCCAACAAAAGTTATTGGGCTTCGGCCCTATTAAAAAAAAACGCCGGCCCAAAGGGCTTTGGCCCATTTTAACCTCACGGCCCAAATGGGTTTCGGCCCATTTGGCCAAAAAAAAAAAAAAAAATTTTTTTTTTTTGAACTTTAACATCCATATGTTAAGATCTTGGGTTTTATAAAATCTCATGCATGTTAATTTTATAAAACCAAAGGGGAAAAACTAAAAGTAAACCTATGTCCTTGTAACCGGCTCTTGATGCCAATTGTTGGGTTTTAGCATCTATTTTAGATTATTAGTTGAAACATTTTTACTAATCTAGCAACGGAAGCATGATAATATCAACAACCTATTGTTAATTTTATAAAACATACCAATATGTAACAAGGCTAAAACCCGAAATAGGATCAATCTACAAGAACTAAAGGCTTACAAAATAAATAATAACAATAACTCTTTTACCTCAAAAGAGTAGGATGATATGAAGAGGAAGATGGACTAGCCTCCAAGAGTAGGATGCCTCAAGAGGTGATACCCACGAGCAACACGGATGAGTGTTAGGACAAGAACACTAGAAAACCGAGCACCCAAGCCCTCCTCCCTTGCTTGTTTCGGCCGAGAAGAAAAGGAGAGGGAGAGTAGGAGGTTTTTGCACTTTTTTTAAATTTTAAAGAAAAAGTGATCCTTTGCATGTGTAGGCTAGTGGGGTTTTTAACCAAAAAAATAACCAAGAGACCTTGATCACATTGGCTTGTTGGGGTGGTGGTGGGTCCCACCCAAACCGGCCACCCATCCCTTCCTTTTTTTTTTTTTTTTTTATTCATTCATTTATATATATCACATATATATAAAACTAGCCTACACTATTATAAAACTATTTTATAATCTTTTCTTAATTATTTAACCAATTAAATAATTAAATAAATAAATAAATAATCCAAATTATTTATTTTAATCTTTCAAGTGCAATTTTTCAGAAAAACCGATTTCCTAAACTTTGTGTTCGGTATTTGTTTAAAGATCATATCTTAAACAAATACAATCCGATGTCTATCTAGCTCGTTATTGGGTATGACCCGACTTGGATCAAGCACAGTTAGCCACATTAATCTAAATACGTGTCTCGGGCATACGAAATTCCAACAGAAGAAAGGATCAAAACTTTTAAGGGAATAATGTAGAGCTAGGGCATGAATGAAAACACATTTAATATACTGGGAAAAGCTCAACTAAAAGAATTGTTTTATGAGAAAAAGGCTGAATGGGAAAGAATTGAAGCCGAACAAAGAAATCCCAGAAATTTTGAAGCTGGACCTAGTGGGGTAAGGTTTGTACCCGCTGGTCAGCTTGGTGATCAAAGAATACTGACTATGATTGACAGGCTGGCAAATGAAAGAGGTGAGAACTTAAATGATCTATTGGCCATGCCAGTAGAGATGGTCATATCTATGTTTATGAAGATCTTTGGAGAATTGAGGGCCACAAAACCCAAGAAAGCTGTCCCATCAAGGCACTCAGCATCAAGAGGACACAGTTCTACAACCAGAGATAACCCACAAAGAGCAGAACCGCAAAGACAAGAGAGGCCACCAACTGATGTGGACCTACCTATAAAGCTCTTCTATGACTTTGTTTCTCAAACATTTAAAGTTGTGATGCAAAGAAGAGAATTGAGAGAGATTATTTTTAAAGATGAATTTGCAGATTACAAGAAGGAGCAACTTGAAAAGATGGCAAAACTGGAGTTGTATGACTACCACAACAGGAACAAACTTTGCAGGTAGACAACAAAATAAGCTGTCAAAGCATCTCAAGAATGAAGCAGAGACATATTTTCCTCTGTTGAAACCAAAAGAGGAAGTGGAAATTGTCCGAGTATGAAAAGACAAAGAGAGCCAAAAAACTCAGTGACATAAAGCATGCCGAATTTGGCTACATCTCAAAAGTCAAGAACAAAAACCCACTTGCCAATTTGAACACTGGTATCAGTATGAGAAGGAAAATGACAAGGACCAACCATGAAGTCCGAAAGAATGGTAGGATTACCCAAATTGACTACAACAACAATGATGACTCCTACATTCTTCGCAACACTGATGGACTTATCCTGGGTATTATCAAGACTGATGAAGATCTGACCTTTCTACATGATGAGGATTTGAAAGACATAATGAACTGGACACTTACTGTGAATCATCCTCATCAACATCAGTTGTTTATCTTCAAGGAAAAGGCAGGATCCGTAAGAGTGGATAGACGACAAGCAGCCTATAGCTCAAGAAAGTGAAGACTATGCTTTTTTCTTAGGATTTGTTTTGTAATGTCCACTGGACAGAATTATCACTTTGTAATATTTTGACTTTGTTATGTAATTTTGATTTCAAAAATTTGATGTGTATTTTTGGCTAAGTGTATGTAACCATAGGGGTGTTTTGGTACAGCTGAGGTGTTCCAATATAGGGGAAGATTGTTGGGTCAAAGATTTGACATGATATGACTTAAGGGAGATTGGAATCTTCTCAACACTCCTCAAATATGTCTAAGTATGGATACTGAGCACACTTGGACCTCCCAGAAAGGTTTCACTTGTCCTAGCAAGGTATTTTGTTCTCCGAGAAAAGTTATCTTCTTGAAGTCTTCTTAAGTGTCAATCCGAGCAGGGTTCACTTTGTCTAGCAAAAGTGTTTTTCAAGTCGAGCAAAGTTTGCTTACTAGCAAACCTTGACTAAACCAAGCTTATGAAGCCAAGTAATTGGAAGATCTAGCAAGTTTCATCAATAAACAGTAGTCTGATCATGCATGTAGAAAGTTGATCAAGAAATACTCTAAGTACTTTCTTAAGCAAAGTTCAACTCCGAGCAAGCTACAGTGCTACCAGCAGAAGTCAAACAGTGTTCCTAGCACACTTTGGTTTGTTCAATAAGTTATATTCTAACAAAGAGTTGAAGGGATTCATGAAGAACAGTTTGCTAGTAGGATGATACCGAGCAAAGTTTGTTATGGTCAAGGAGATTGAAGTCTGCTAGGAGAGTATTTTCTAAGGAAAATACTCTAAGTAAAGTCTACCTGGAGAACTGTTTACCAGCACACTTCAAGGTTACCAGGTCTGCTCGAAGATGATAAAAGACACAAAGTCTACCCGAAGACCTGTTTTACACTCAGAATCTTTTGTAATATGTTTTCTGATTATGTATTAATGATTAGGGTTTCTAGAAGGAATGCCAGCTGTCAGGGCACACCTATAAATAGAATAGTTTAGGGCACTCCTATGACAGAGATCTGAGCGTGACACCTGAATATTGATTGACAACGATTTGACGGATGATATATTCGTACGGATATTCTGCCTAGAATCAAATCGTTCCTTTCTTGAACCCTAATGATTTATGTTCTATAATCAATCTTTCTATTAATGGAAATCTTTTGAGTTTAAGTGTGTGTGTCCTTATTGTGTCCTTGATAGCAACAACTTAGTGTGCTATTAATTCCGCCTTTAATACACTATTATTCCTTTCCAATCTATCCACGTCGTTAACCTTCTTGTCAACACTATTTGTGTGGGTTGCGACATATCCGGATCAAGTGATCAAACTGGACCGACAATATGTGAATGTGACAATTACAACACTTTGATATGTAAAAATTACAAAACAGAAATAGATGTGGACCCGTTCGCCCAATGCTAATATATTGAGGTAATGTATGCATACTAGATGAGGATGAGGCCAAGCCACCAAACAATAAAATAAACACATAAGCATATAGCATAACATCAATGAGAGATAAATCATCAGACACATATTATCGAATTGTGGTAGAGGAAATATAGATGTAAATATTTGAGGTAATGTATGCATACTAGATGAGGATGAGGCCAAGCCACCAAACAATAAAATAAACACATAAGCATATAGCATAACATCAATGAGAGATAAATCATCAGACACATATTATCGAATTGTGGTCGAGGAAATATAGATGTAAATATTTGAGGTTAATATACAGTATTCATGTTATCCCCAAAAGTAAAAGAGAAAAAGGGGGTGTGAATTACTCACTTGAAAAGTAGATGAGCGAATGAGTAGATAATAAAGAAGTATAGACTAGCGAGCCGACAAATTCGACTTTCGCGCAAAAACCCTAACATGAAATAATATAAAATTAAATTGTATGACAAAGATTTATATGGAAAAGGGTTGACTAAAAATTGGGATTTTTACATGTAAAACGAAAGATTTACGTTTAAGCGAGTGTCCGGTTCATGTTCGTTCCGAATGTCGATATGAAATCATATTCGGAGCCGAAATCTGCAAAATATAAGAAATAACATAGATGTGGAAAAATCATATTTGAAACAGGTCATAACGTTAATTAATCGAAAATACCCAAATTTAAGGTAACATAAACCATATATAAATTTAATCCAATTGAATGTTAAAATCCCTCAACTCTTCGATATTTAATGAGGGCATAGAATTCAAGGATGATTTAGAATAGAAAATACGTACAAGCATACCCGAAAATTGAACAAAACACGAAGAACACAAAAGGTTGACTTTTTAAAGTCAAAGTAGGAAGAACTCTTGAATTCATGAAGTAAAACACGAATTGAGATGATATAATGTTAGAGAAGAGGCTGAGGGTCATTTATATAGGTTTAGATGAGTGAGGAAGCAAGGATCTAAACCCGAATAGGTTCGACCGATGATTCCAGAGGATACGGGTCAAGTAACAAGTAATACGTCAATACTAGTGAAAGCTCAACAAGTCTAGTGATGGAGACCTATAAAACAGAACACCGTGAGATCATTACGGGAAGGACAGGTGTGGGGGTCTTCTCGTAAACACCCTCTAGCGTGAGAATAAGTATAGTTCTTAGAGAGAGAGAGAACTTACAGTAATTGATGTAATCTGGGAACTGTGAAAGAATACCTCATGATAATGAAGTGAGTATATATAGCCGGCGGTTAAAGGAATACTACTGGTACAACTGTCGTCTTCTAGAAGATGCTCTTTTGTAACAAACTGGACACATGTCAACACATGATAGGGTGAGACAACTGGCCATGTGCACGGTTATAACAACCTTACCAGTTGTCCTCCCCTAACTGGTTGTTATGTCACATACCCTCCTAGAAAGAATCTTCACGTAACTCTTCTAGAAGAAAGTTGGTTACAACTGATTTTCTAACGTCACCCTTCTGTCATCTCGCGGGTGATGGGAATACCCTGCGGATGACTTCTAAGGAAGTCTTGAGTAACCCGTAGATGATATTTGGAGCTTTTTGCTACTCTTCCTCTGAATTGAGTTATGCGGGTGATGAGGATTGTGAGAACCGAGCCCCGGTGCGGAAGCGTGAAAATAGTCGTTACTAATCAACGGTGTGGAGCTCGGGTCTAGGGTTAGGATCGAATCTTACTCGGATTCACTCTTGAATGATGATATCAGTTGGACGGATGAGGTGTATTGGGAGAGAGCCTGATTTTATTAACAATCAACAATAAAGTAGGATGAACAATTGTAATCAAAACACAAACAAGATAGAAAAGGTAGTATGAAATATTAGCCGAACGATTCTCATTAAGATGAAACACTCATACATACATTCATACATACAATCAATTAAGAAATATCTCAGCCGCCACCAGGAGAGCTCATCCTGGCGGCAGAGACTCTCTCAAAGGGATAAAACCCTAAATCTCACACATACACAATACAGTCACTCATACTAGACAAATGAATAAAAACATCTATTTATACTAGCCTAGCATGTCTTGGTCTTCAAGCCATCCACCCTTGGTTGAGACCAAATAATACATTTTTCACCCAACAATTAATTCGATGCGTCGGTCTAAAATATAAGTCCCAACAATCTCCCCCTTAGACCAATGCCATCGAATTTCTTTCATGATCACCTCATATCTCGTTGTCTTTCATTGAAATTCTCCCCCTCACGTTAAGCTTCTCCCAATGTCAATTTCAAATCATCACTCTTATACCACTTCTGGATATAGTTGTATGGGCATATGAACGAAGCTTTGAACTTCAAAAGATCAACTTCAAGTAACAAGGTTATCACAAAAAGAAATAAACTCATTGTGATCATCAAATAATCTTCCATTCTTCAAATCTGTTTCTTCCCCTGTAGATCATCTTCAAACCATTCCCTGAATTAAGATAGCATTCAAGTTAACCATAACCCGTTCTTGATTGTTCAAGTGACTATTTCATAGGAGGTTGAACTCTACTGATCATCCTTTCAACATTGTTACTCGTGATGACTCTATCTTGTCATCCGTACTAGGAAATATGAAAACTTACAAATGATGAAACATCTTTGAAAAACCTTGGATTATTAATCTTGATCAACTTTTTCTTAACTCGAGTCTTTTACTTGATTTGAAACTAGCCATTTGCAATGAAATTCAAAGATTTTTACTCCCCCAACTTTGTTGCAATTGTCTTTAATAAATGTGTCTTCAAATCAAGTGTGGGTGAAACAATCTTGATCATCCTCATCAAGATTGTAAAAATCTCAGATAAACATATTCAAAAGTTGGTTGACACTAAAAGTAATTAAATCCTTAAGCTTGGTCAACACTTGTTCTTGTAAAGCTTTTGATGAAGTCGTGAAATTGGATGAGGTTTGAATTCCATAAGCTTGTTGATGATTGGAGAAAAATTACCAAAATACCCCTGGTATATATCTTCCGTAGAGAACAGCTTGGTAAAACAGTCAACGGTACCAAAAATCTCAAAAGTTTCTTCAAAACTTTGAAATATTTCACAAACTCTGTTTCCTAGCACAAAATGTTCTTCGGAGCACTTTTCCTAGCATAAAGTATACTCCGAGTACATTCCTAACACAAAGCGTACTCGGAAGAACTTTCCCAGTACAAAGTGTACCCGAAAAGCAAAAACACTTGTGATTTAATTTTTTTTTTTTTAGCACAAAGTGTACCCGGAAGCAAAGTGTACTCGGAAAGCAAAGTGTACCCGGAAGCAAAGTGTACTCGGAAGCAAAGTGTACTCGGAAAGCAAAACACTTGTGATTTTTCAACTTTTCACCTAGCACAGAGTGTGCTCGGGAGCAAAAGTGTGCTCGGAAGTACAAGTGTGCTCGGGAATACTTAGTGCTTTTTCATTTTCCACCAAGCATGCTCGGGAGCAAAAGTGTGCTCAGGAGCAAGGGTGTGCTCGGGAGTACTTGTGATTTTTCATTTTCTCACTTAACACCAAGCATGCTCGGGAGCAAGGGTGTGCTCGACACAAACTTGAGTTTTCTCTTCACAAGCATAATTGTTCATGGCAAAACAAAGTATGCTCGAGAAAGAGTCTGCTCGAATAAATAACAAAGTGTGCTCGAGACTTAAAGATAGTTTTCTTGAGAAGACAAAGGATATGCTTTGGGTTTCACAAAGTGTGCTCGAATTTGATGTGCTCGATATAAGATGTGCTCGAAATAACCTGTGCTTGAGCCAAATAAAGATGTGCTTGGGCAAAACACCTCCTGTGCTCGAAGCAGCACTTAGTCATTTTCCATACTCGAGTCCAATCTTATTTTTTCATAGTGTGCTCGAGACATCAAAACTTCATTTCTGCGTCATCAGTCACTAATTTGCCCTTGCAGAACCTGCTCGAATATTCACTTTGCATCTGCTGCAACAAACAATGATGAAATTGCCTTTAGTACCTGTTCATTCTTGACTTGTACATTCTCCTTATCAGTTTGTACCATCGGCAATATTTTTCAACAAACATCTACTGTTTTAAACAAGTTTCGTAATCTGAAATTAATCACTATAGCCCTATCCAAGTCATCTCGAAATCAAAGAAACCTATCTTTATATCATAATCAACCTTTTCAGATCTAGAAATAATCAGATGAACAGTGTTGCCCCAAAACGAGCCAAATAACACTGTTACATCAGATCTGGACCGTTTTGACCAAATAAACATGAAATTGATGTTGGATCCAACCCAAACATCAATCCATATACTTTTCTCCGAATCATCAAATAATTTCAAAACCCCCAAAAATAATTTCAACGAACTTCATCGTTTAACGTCCAGGGTGGATTCAAGAGCGAAATGAATCTGTTCAGCGGTTAGTCTGAACGATTCGGTAACCCAGGCTCTGATACCAATTGTGAGAACCGAGCCCCGGTGCGGAAGCGTGAAAATAGTCGTTACTAATCAACGGTGTGGAGCTCGGGTCTAGGGTTAGGATCGAATCTTACTCGGATTCACTCTTGAATGATGATATCAGTTGGACGGATGAGGTGTATTGGGAGAGAGCCTGATTTGATTAACAATCAACAATAAAGTAGGATGAACAATTGTAATCAAAACACAAACAAGATAGAAAAGGTAGTATGAAATATTAGCCGAATGATTCTCATTAAGATGAAACACTCATACATACATTCATACATACAATCAATTAAGAAATATCTCAGCCGCCACCAGGAGAGCTCATCCTGGCGGCAGAGACTCTCTCAAAGGGATAAAACCCTAAATCTCACACATACACAATACAGTCACTCATACTAGACAAATGAATAAAAACATCTGTTTATACTAGCCTAGCATGACTTGGTCTTCAAGCCATCCACCCTTGGTTGAGACCAAATAATACATTTTTCACCCAACATTTAATTCGATGCGTCGGTCTAAAATATAAGTCCCAACAAGGATGTTCCGCGGATGACTTTTGAGGGAGTCCCGAATGACCCGCATATGACCCTTTATGGGTATTTGGAGATTTTCACTACCCTACCTCTATAAGTCCCTAGTCCATTATTTTTTCCGCCTGAATTTTATGCGGGTGAAATTTTGGACTTATGATATTTTATGGGAATTTTTAATTTTTGCGTGAGCTTGTTGATATATTTATGTTATTTAAAGATAAGCACGAGGAATGTTGATGTGACAGGTTTGTAGACGACGTATGGTGATATGACGTCTGTGCCGGCTGTCAACTGTACCAGACTTTACTTCATTTTTGGCTATTACGATTTTTTCCCGTGACGTGTTATTTTATTACTGAGCCAGTGAGTTTCTCTCTCCACTGTCACCATCCCATTGCATTAACTGCGATGGGTATAAATATGGCGTATCGAGGTCTTTTAAAATTTTTATCATCTGTTCATCTTCACTTTCTCTCTTCAACCTTTAAAATTTTCCTTTGAAAAAGACTGTTCATCACCATCTAGCCACCATCGCTCGGTGTTTCCCTTTTCCCCCAGATGTAATGGCTGCCGAGAAGAAAGCCTCACCGTCGATAGAAATTATCGAAATTAATTAGAAGAAACGGGAGTTTGAAAACTCATAACTACTTACGGCATAGCGCCGGATTGGGAGCCTGAATATCCGGCCACTGGGTCGACGACCGATAAGCCTCCGTCTGGCAAAATGGCGGTATATGCTGAATACTTTTCAATTGGGAATCTTCGGTTTTCGATAACCAACTTCCTAGGCAACGTCATCACCGGTCACGAGATCCATCTATCTCAGATTCATCCATTCGGCCTTATGCGGATTCGTCACTTCGAATTTATTTGTAGGGCCAACAACCATGTGCCCATGATGTACAAGTTCACCGTTTTTTACAAGATACGCGGGCATGGTGGTTGGTTCAACTGTTCCACTATCGCCAAGAGGATCAAAGGGACTGAGCCACCACGCAGTGCCTACGAGGGGATGACCAAATTTTTATGAGTCCGCGAGGACGTGGTTCTGATAACCATGGCCCGTCGCCCGCACAACGAGAAGCTTCCAGATATGCGGTTTGCACCTTTTGAGAACCAAGTCTGGTACAAGACGTTGGTCCAGACACCAACGCCCATGCGAGCTATTGTTGGGAAGCCTTGGTCTGGGCGGGTATAAGCCGGCTATGGCCATACCAATAACTGGAACCTTTTTCCCAGAATGCGGATGGGAGTAAGTATGATATACTTATGTTGTTTATTTTTATTTCTATGTTCCTAACTCACTTTAATGTTTAATAGGCGGAGGACCCACTCTGAATGCTCTGCTAGTGTGGGTTGAATGCAGAGTTGTCCGCGTAACCCTAAAGCTCAGCATATTGTTGATAGGACGCGGGACCACTTTTGGTTTCCCAAAATTTTTCGCTCTGAGCGAGTGGTGTCTAAGGCAGTTTTTGAATTAGGTGAGTTATTTCTCAACCCTCGTCCTTTGAATGCACTTACTTCTGACGGGGTTATATTATTGTTGTCCTCGAGTGTCGAATCTTCACCCCGCAAAGAAGAGGAAACTATTACCGAAACGATTGAACCATCAGAAATTATGCGTGCTTTAGCAGAACTTGAACACAAAATGAAGCATCAGATCTCCAAGTCCAGCGATATGGGTGGAACTGATGATGGCCAGCCAAAGAAAAAACAAGCGCCCGGGCCGAAGAAGGTGATGAAGATCTGTCTTGAGGATCGTCTCACGAATGTCGCTATGTAGACATCTCAAGGTACTTTGTTGGTGTCTCCTCAAATTCTTCGTTTAATAATGCAACTTGTAATTGTATCTTTATGTTTCTCTTTTCGTTCGTGCTAGATACTCCTGCTAAACCCGCAACAAGAATTAACATTCAAGAGCCTGCTGCTTCACCTCCACATGTTATAATCCAAGACGAGGTTGTGTCCTCCAAAGGAAAATCTCCAGAGAAAACTGGCAACTCGTCATTGGATAAATAACTGAGGCTCATAATCTGAGGACACGTCTCACGGCGAGCCACCATCTCCTACTCACTTTTCTATGTCATCTCCTTCCCGCCAAGCGGGATAAGGAGCGTCTTCTCATGCCTAACAATCTCCCCAAGGAAGAAGTATTCACCTCCCTTCTGATACTAACTATTATGGGCTACCAAACCCAGGTGAGGATGATTTTCTTCATCAACCTCATTGGTCTTTGGTCCTAGGCTCCCGGTTTTCAAATGCATCTATTTGCACTGAATTTCTCAGTCATGACATCCCTCCCGCGGAATGAATATATCAACGCGGCCGGGCTCGCCATGACCTTGACCACAACTTTTACTTTTACTTGGCTAATACAGTAGCCAATGGGCAGGAGATCTTTCGGGAGTGGATATCCATAGGCGAAAAGTGGGGATCCATGTCTAACAAAGTGGAGGAAGCCCAGAAAGATGCCGACGAACAACGCCTTGAAGCTAACACTGCAAAATGGAAGCTTAATTATGCAGAAGCAACGTTGGTGGCTGAATAAGAGCGACAGGTAACTGCAGCTAACGCTTGGGAGCATGCCTGCAAGAACCAAAATGCTGTTCTTGAGGCTGCCTGTTAAGAAACTTGCCGCATGGAAGCTGACCTTGCCAAAGCTCTGGAGGCTAACATAGCCTTAGCAAGTCAGGTTACCGTTTAAGGTGACCTGATTATAACATATAATGAGGAGGTGAAGTTGCGGAAGGAATAGGCGGAGGAAATGGAGAAGTGCGCTTTCATGCTGAAAGCTGATAACGTTAAGCTTGTAAAGGCTTTTGATGAGTTGGAGAAGAAGGCCAAACGTTCATAGGAAGATAAGTAGTGGCTTATGTATGAGGGTCTTCCATTGGTAAATTACCTTCCTATTTTAAATCTTTTACTAACTTTTTCATGAGAACTTATTATGTTTGTCACTGACAGGTGATTGAACACATCAAGGATGGGCAAAAACTGGGAGATTGTCTTGCAATTCTACTCAATGCTACTTTTCAAGCCAGCCGCAAGGTCGGTTTTGAGGAAGGTGTTGAGTATATGAAAACCCAACGCCCTCTTGAAGAGCATCCACTTCCTAGCCATCCTGTGGAGGTGGAATATAATGAGAAGCTACAAATCTTTGATAACTTATCCTTCCTTTTTCAAGGAATTTGCTAAAGACGAAAACGGAGTTCAACTACTCCGAGATTATTTGTGTGGACCTTCAGAAGATAAGCACCAGACTCTTCCTTCCCATCAAGACCCAGAGAATCCACAGGTTCAAGGTCATGAAGACCTGCAAACCCAGGCTCCTCACACATAATAGGATTTTGTTTAATTCTCCTTTTGTTTGTAGTGATGGTTTAGAAGAAACTTTGTAATCATAACTTGTTATCCTCTTTTGAATGATATATATAAAGTAATTTTCCTTTTCACTTTGTTTTATTATCTTAAATAATATAAGTGTAATTCAGGATTTTCATATATGTTTTAATAAAGGATTACTTTGTATTTCATGTCGAATGAAAATTTTAAGCCATGCGGGTCTTTATGATATGCACACCCAATACAAATTTTATAACATGCGGGTCACTCCTAGCACACACTCTAGGTACAAGTTTTATGACATGCGGGTCACTTCTGGCACGCACACAAGGTATAAGTTTTATGACACGCGTGTCACTTCTGGCACGCACACCAGATACGAGTTTTATGACACGCGGGTCACTTCTGACACGCACACCAGGTATAAGTATTTTTTTGCACATTCAAATCGCAAAATAAGTAAAAGATTTCTTATAGAAAAGTAGCATGTAAGTCTATTTACAAATTTTATTTTAGCACTAAGTAATACTCAGATTACTACTGTCTAATAGTGGCACGTATGCCACTAACATAAATCAAAATAGGTACGCATTCCTTTACCAATGACACGCGGGTTATTACATGTAACATTTTTTCAATTATGAAATGTTCCATGTTCGTGGAATCTTAGTTCCATCCAACTTTTCCAACTTATATGCACCCTTAGTCAAAACTTCCTTGACTCGATACGGTCCTTCCCAAGTTGGGGCCAGTTTTTCTGAGGGTTCTTGTCCCGAAGCTTCATTGTTGCGGAAAAGAAAATCTCCCGCATGCAACTTGCAAATTTTGACCTTAGAATCATAGTACTTTTGAAGTTGACGTTTGTAATTGTTTTCTCTAATGAGTGCTAATTCACGTCGTTCTTCAAGGAGATTAAGATTCAGACGCAATTCTTCCTCATTGTTAATGATAGATAATGTTCTTGCGGATGGAACTCCGATCTCCGCAGGGATCACGGCCTTCGTGCATTATGTCAAGCTGAATGGTGTTTCTAAGATGCTTGCTTCTGGGTTCTGAACGCCTACAGCATGTGTGGCATTTCGTCAACCCACCCAGCGTTTGGTTCCAAGCCTTGACTTAATCCCATATTTGATGCTTCTATTAGCTCTTTCAACTTGACCGTTAGCTTGCGGATGAGCCACATATGTTAAAATTTGGTTTTGAATTTCTTTCAACCATGCTTGTAATCCACCATCCGAAAATTGAGTTCCATTGTCACTGACTAGTGTTTGTGGAAGACCAAAGAGGCAGATGATAAACTCCCATATAAACTTTTTCAAACTTGCAGCAGTAATATAGGCAACTGGTTTGGCTTTGACCCATGTAGTAAAATAATCAATTGCCACTATTAAAAATTTGATGCGCCCCGTAGCTTCTGGGAATGGGCCCATGATATCATTTGCCCATTTCTGAATTGGCCAAGCGGATCACATTGGTACCAGTTCATTCTTTGGCCGCAATGTATTTGGTGCATGTCTTTAGCATGAATCACACTTTCTAATTTCATTAACTGCGTCAACATGCATTCCTGGCCAATAATATCTCGCGTTCATTAATTTGTCCACCACCATCCTAGGGCCCGCATGCAAACTACATATCCCTTCATGAATCTCTCTTATTAGCTAGTTGGCATCTTCCACATCAACGCATCTAAGGAGCGGCCCTAGGAAAGATCGAAGATAAAGTATCCAATATTTCAATTGATAATTTAGTGCCTTGTGTCTAATCTTTTGGGCTGCTGACTTGCCTTATGGGAATGTTCCTAATGAGAAATATGCAACAATCAGAGTCATCCATGATTCAACTCCCGTCTGTATGACTAACACTTGATGTTGCGGGACTGATGGGCGATCAAGTACTTCAATGCGGAAGTCTTTAGCAAAATGCTCAAAGTTTGTTAAAGCCCAACTTACTTAAGGCATCTGCAGATTTATTTTCACTTCTTTTAATATGAATGACTCTACAAGATGCAAACTGAAGTACGAGTTTCTTTGCTTGAGATAAATATGAGGCCAACACTTCGTTTTTGGCTACATAAGACCCATTAATTTGTCCCGCAATCAACGTTGAATCCACACATGCTTTAAGATGTTGGACCCCAAGTTTCTTAGCAATCAGCAACCCTGCCAAGAATGCTTCATACTTGATATAACGCTAAATATTTATGTTTCCCGTGTATATTTTATTTAATATTTTAATAGTTTATGTTCGTTTTTAGTCGAGATTTGTATACTACTAGCATTTTTATGTTTCGTAGGTGACAGGAGCTGATCGTGGTTGAAAAGGGAGTCAAAAAGAGCCAAAACGAGGTTCCACAACACGTCAGGATGAACCGGACAGAGAACCGGTCAGACCAGGCCGGTCTGATTGGCCAACCCACCCCCATGCGCCGCGCGGCGCCTAGGGATACCAGATGTTATTTTCAGTTCGTTTTGTTCAGTATTGGGCCCTACTTTCAGTATATAAACATCCCTAACCTTAACCTGAACATAACTTGTTGCCACCAGACGAAATTGGAGTTTACGAGAGCTATTATTCGAGTTTCGTGGAGGTTTGGAAGGCACGAGCACAACTAGTGAAGAGTTAGACGTTCGCGAGTGAAGGTTACGTGTTTTATCATCTTTAATTTCCCGTTCTTTATATTTTCACCATGTTTTTGGTTTTATTTATTTTGTTTGATTTAGACTATACGATGCTAGGCTAAACTTCATAAACTACCTAGGTCGTGATGAACCGTTGTTTGGTTTGATTTTAATTGGGTTTTCTTTTCGTTATGGATTTTTCGCTTTAAGTAAGTTGTTGAGTTTGATGAAATTGATGCGTATGATTACTTGGTTTTTTTTGCTTAGGTTTATTTCTCTTGTTAATTGTTTCATATGATAGGGTTTTGTTAGATCATTTATTGTGTGTTCTTGACTAGTTTATGATTGATATGCATTAAAATCATAGAAACAATAAAACTAATCAAATAAATAAAAGTGAGCTACTAGCCTAGAAAGTTGTAAGGTGATTGGTTATTGATAGATATTTGTTGGTCAGGATTGCTTGATTTAGTTATTCGTAAGGAGTCCTTCTAGGTTTGATTGTCAGCTTAGTCTATTAAGTCAATTAAGTCTGCTTAGCTATCTTTGATTTCCGCGCTGCAAGGTTGGATATCGTCATAAAGATACTTAGACATAAATAATTAAATAACCGTAAGAAAGTTTAATGTATAAACTGGTGAGTTTTAAAACTTGTTAGAAATCCATTGGCGTCTTCTTGAAGGTCAAGGGTCCTGTTCGGGTTTTCTGTCAAGGGTTTATCTTAAGATCCTAGTTCTATAAATTAAGTTTCCCAGTTAATTGATGCCCATAACTTAGGGGATTCTAGCCTAGGTAGTTACTTCCATCATCTGAATTAATCTAAATGTTTTAATAGTTTATCATATTTTATTTAATTAAGGTTAAGTTTATTAATATAATAATTAATTAGTTTAAGTAATCATTATGCTTTATTATTATTATTTAATTAAATTAGGGTTTAATTTATAGTTTATTATTATTTAGTTTAACCCCCTAAACAATATTATTATATAGTCGTGTCTTTAGTCGAGTCTAATTTGCTAGTTTCGTAATTTAAAAAGTCTCGTGGGTTCGATATCCGGACATACTTAGCTGTACTAGAGTCGACCGGTACACTTGCCGGTTCGTAGTTTAAGAGTCTAGAGTATATTACTTAGTGTCTAGTTGTTGCGTATTTTTATTTGACTATTTTTAGTACATCAAATTTTTGGCGCCGTTGCCGGGGACTTTTGGAGATTGCGTTATTAGCTTTGGTTAGACTTTACTTGCTACATACGTGCTATTTGATTTATTTTCGTTTGAGTCGTAGGAGTCTAATTAAATTTTAGTTTATTTTGTTTTAGTTTTTATTTTTAGTCTACTTACTTGGTCTGTTGCGTTTTTTAGGTATATGGCACATCTTCATTTGCAAGGACCATCGCTGGCTAATCTTGAATTTTCTCCGTTGAATTTGGAGGCTAGTTCGTCAGCTGAGAAACAACCGTCGGAAGCTAGTTCTACACCAAAGTCATCAACACATAGTTCACCACCAAAGAGTCCGAAAATCAACCGGAAATTCAAATGGCCGACGATATAACAGCTGCTGCTCAAGCCTTCGATGGCTTAACCGGAAACCAATCATGAATCATCATTCTCGAGATCGACAATCCCAACTCGTGGCAGATTCCATCATACGTCATGAACAATCTCGTTCAAACTAATCAGTTTCATGGGCGTGATGACGAGGATGCACCGGCACACATTAACCGACTATACCGCGTTTTAAAACTTTTTAATTTGCAAGGGGATACTGAAGATGCTATTTTCTTACATTTTTTTCCTTTTTCACTTGCAGGAAAAACTGCTCTTTGGCTTGACACTCAGCCACCTAGCACGTTCACTACTTGGGAAGCACTGCGTTCAGCTTGATCAAATTCACTCTTTTCACATGGACACGAATGAACAATACTATCATGCTTGGGAGCATTTTCAGAACCTACTGTCTCGTTGCTCACAGAATGGTCTCACACCATGGGCTCTCGTGGAGAAATTTTACAATGGTCTGAACTACGAAAATCAAGTTCTTTTCGACACAGCTGCGGGAGGAAATCTAATGGCAAGGAAGAATGTCACCGAATGCAATGAGATGTTTGAAAGTTTTGCTCAATCAAACTATGCCAAAGGGCCACATCTCGGGAATTCCAATCCCATCAGCATTACATCCTCATCTTCTCGAGGTGTACACTAGGTTAGTTTGGATACTAGTGTGGCTGCTGCTTTGGAATCATTAACTAGAGAGGTGAAGGAACTTAAGATGAAGGTGGACAAGTGTGAGTTTTGTAGGAGTGGACATGGTACTTTGGAGTGCCCGTTAATGAATCAAGAGGTCGATTTTGTTGCTGGTCAGAACAGGTTTCCTAATAATTACAACAACAACAATCCGAATTGGAACACCTACAAGAACCCAAATAAGAACAACTTAAACAGGCGTCCGACGGGCGCACCACCCGGATTCCAAAATTCCTACAATCAAGGACAAGGTCAAGATTTTAATAATAATAATAATAATAATAATAATAATAATAATAATAATAATAATAATAATAATAATAATAATAATACCAATGGTACTAATGTTCAAGATAATGTGCAGGATTTGAATGGTGGATTAGGACGATTAGAGGGAATGATGAAGCAAATCTTGGAGAGAGATCAAGTTACTCAGAAAAAGTTTGCCGAGCACGACCTACTCTTCATGAATCAACAATCTTCCTTGCTTGACCTTCAAAGGTCCATGGGAGATATTGCTCGCCATCTCGATGAAAGGCCTCATGGACAGTTTTCTGGTACTACTCTACCGAATCTGGCCGCTCAATTGAAAACCATTACTACTCGTAGCGGAAGGGTTTTGGGTCCCGACGTTGTTGAAGAAAGGGTTGGAGTTGAAGAAGAAGAAGAAGTGGTAGATGAAGAGATTGAGATGGAGGCTCCGAGTAAGAAACATGGTAAAACACCAACTATTGAAACACAAGTTGAGAAAAGGCCGGTTGAGTTCCGGCCACCACCCGTTATTGATCTTGCCCATGTTTCGTATCCCGCTCGTCTTTAAGCTTTAGAAATTTGTTTTTATGTTCTTTTTAGCACAAATAATTACCCGTTTAGTCTCGAGTCTTGAAATTTTGCACAAAACTTATTTTGACAGTAAGAAACTTTATAAAAATTTTCCAGATTTATTTTCTTATATTTACATTTATTTATCTATTTTTAAACCTTATTAAAACACTAAATATGTCAAAAATATCAAAAGACTTTAGAAAATTCCCAAATTTTTCCGGGATGATCCCTGCCATTCTCATGACTCCCTGGAATTTTTCCAGAACCCAAAACTCATATTTCAAGCCATTTTCACAAAAAACCGAGCTAGAAAGCCCTAGAACTCGTTTTACCGAAAAGCCCCTTTAGACTTTTCCAACTGAGCTCAAATTTTGTGTGTGACTTTTATATGTTATAAAAAGCTTATCCTAAATATTTCAGAATTTTTCATCAAGTTTAGCTATTTTTCACCATTTTTGGCCAAAACCGAGCATTAAATTCACCAAATATTCATCTTTTATCCAAAAATTACCAAAAATTCACAGATCTCATATTTTCATGTGTAGATCATCTCTGTGAAATTTCGTGACCCGACTCTAAGCACTCTACAATCTGTCCAAATTCACTAACTCACACGAAAACCGAACTATCTTGTGTTTTCTAGCGTTAGATCGCAAAGATCCGGGTTTCTAGCCTTTGCTAGCCACTAGATACAACACTTACAAACACCATAACACTATACCAAGCAAGCTACACCAACAATCAAACCATTTCATTCATAGTGTCGGTTTTGATATAAAAACAAAGGTTTTACCCGTAGAAATCCATTCCCGACTCTTTTTACTCATTTCTTGGACCAAGATCCCTTGTATAACTTGTATACATCTCTTGATCATACAAGAGTCGGTTTCATCTCGGGTTTTCACCCATCTTTCACTTGGAAACTCATTTTAACAAGATTTTAACCGTAAAAATTCGTTATAAACTCTTTTAACTCATCACTTGAATCAAGATCCTTTGTATAACTTGTATACATCACTTGATCATGCGAGAATCGGTTTCAACTCGGGTTTTCACCCATTTTTACATTTGAAACCTCCTTTTCTCAAGATCATGAAGTTAGAAAACAAGATTCAAGCTTCAAAACATATGTTATACCTTGTGTTCTTGGTTGAAAATGATGATCTTGAAGAACACTTGAATGTATGAAAAGAGTTGAGAGAGTTTTGATAATGTAAAAAAAGAAAAATGAAGTGAAATGGTGAAGGCTAGGACCGATCGGTCCATGTAATGGGTGGGGGTGGGTCCCACAAATCCATTCTAAGCCACATATTCGGATTACGCAATCCGGATAATGTTGTGGATAATCTGGTTCAGTTCGTTTCTCGTTTAAACTCGTAATTCGGCTTAAAACGAGCATAAAACGGTCGTTTTTCGGGTTAAAATAAAATTTACATAAAACTGATTTAAAAACTTTAAAAACTCAAACCATAACATTAAAACATCATATTGTCGGTATTTGTGCATCTTTTTTCGGTTTGATCGATCGTCTCTTGCTTGGTTTGATGTTAAAGGTTTCGTTTATCGTACCGACGTACTAATAAATCGAAATCCTTTTTCTGTGCTATAATTTACTTATCCCGAAGCATTAATACTTCGTAAACATCACTAAACATTATATACTTCGTCTATAATGTAATTCCCGATTCGTTCGGGTTTCAATAATCGTTCATTGGTTAATTGTAATTCCAATACGATTCACTATATAATCGAGTATGATTCGTACTATGAATCATATATACTCGTATATATGTACTATAACTCATATAATCAATATTAAATGACACGTAAATAGTATATAACGGCTAGGGTATACCTGGATTTGCCGGAATCGTTACAGAGTACGAGTGTTTCGGCAGACGTGGAGGCACTGAAGAGGGAGTTCAGAGAGTTTAAGCTTCAAGTTCATAATACGTAATGGAAGTCACGAGACAACCGATTATCCCGTTAATTCTTAGGAAGAGGTAGATTTTCTAGCTAATCAAAACTGTTCCTTCAATTTAGGTTGGCAAAACAATAATTCTAACTCTAATTGGTTGGCAGGTAACTCCGGTTATCAGCAACGGCATAATCTGTTCCAAGAACCCGCCCCCTAACATACTCCTGTGCCAAATAGTACTTCCAAGATCGAGTAGATGTTGGCTAGCTAATCTCAATTGAAAAATCAGCTCTTACAAAATGATGCCAATACCAAATCCACTCTTTTGCAGCATAAGGCGTTTATGAAGGGACAACATGTCGCATTTTAGAATCTCGAGGCCAAGTTTGGTGAGTTATTCGGAAAGATTGATCAACGACCCCCAGGGAGTCTTCCAAGTAACACCATCCCTAATCCTGGTCCCACGTATTCTAAACCATTTCCAAATGCTCATTCCAAGGAAGTAACCACCCAAAGTGGGAGAAGGGTCGTTAGCGATACACCAAGAGAGGAGGAGGAAGTTGACGATGAACTCGAGTTAGAGACACCGCCTTACGAGGTGAACCAGATGCGAGACCCAACAAGTACCTCACAGTCAGGCGACGCGTCAGCTGAGAAGGAGAAGCAAGTTGAGCAGGAACTGTTGCATGTTTATAAGCCAAAACCACCGTACCCCGGTCGTCTGTAGAAGAAGAATGATTCAGAGTAGTCTTCTAGGTTTCTCGACATGCTTAATAAGCTCTATGTGAACATTCCATTTATTGACGCTCTTGCAAATATGCCAAAACACACCAAGTTACTTAAAAATTTGCTCACTAATAAGAAGAAACTTGACGAGCTTTCAACTTTTAGTGTTAGTGAGGAGTATTATGCCACCGTACAGAACAAGCTTCCTAGGAAGATGACATATCCTAGAAGCTTTACCATTTCTTGTTTGATTGATAATATCCATGTTATCAATGCTTTGATGAACCTCGGTGCAAGCATTAACCTCATTCCCTATTATATGTTTACCAAACTTAACGTGAGAGAGCTGATTCCCACCCGAATGAGTATCCAGCTGGAAGACCGATCTAAGAAGACCGATGTGTGAATTTCCCAAGTGGCATTGTGGAAAACATGTTGTGTGTAGGCGGACAAATTCATCTTTCCGATCGATTTGGTCATTCTCGATATGGATGAGGACTCGAACGTTCTGATCATCCTCGCATGTCCTTTCTTAGCCACCGCACAAACTCTCAACGATGTTGCCGATGTCAAATTGACTCTTCGAGTTCATGATGACACGGTCACATTTGACGTGCAGAAATCCATGAGGCATACTCAGCATCGGGATGACACTCTCTACTTTATCGACACTTTTATGATGCATGTAGGCGACTATCTTACGAAGGTCTGTGAGAGAGACACGTTCGACACCCATATCATCGACGTGGAAAATTCGTTATGACGACGATGTTTGATTTTGAGTTGGAGCAGCCGGAGGAGCAACAGTTAAATGAGGCAGGAGGACACGAGCCGATCATGAGTTCCTAAATATTTTCTAATGTCATTGCGGTTGAAGAGCGAGAGTTTCCAATTGAAAAACCATCTGTTGAGAACCCCCATCTTTAGAGCTAAAATATTTAACATCTCACTTTGAGTATACGTTTTTAGGGGATGGGCCTCAACTTCCCGTCATCATCTCTTCGAGTTTGGAGATGGAGGAGAAGGAGAAGTTGATGGTTGTTCTAAAATCTCATAAGCACGCCATCACATGGAAGCTTATGGATATCAAAGGCATAAACCCGCCATTTTGCACACACAAAATCTTTATGGAGGACCACAGAGGAGGCTTAACCCAAAAATGTAGGATGTTGATAAGAAGGAGGTTATTAAGTTGCTCGATGATGGTTTGATTTTTCCGATCTTCGACTCCGCAAGGGTAAATCTGATCCAGGTGGTCCCTAATAAGGGCAGTATGACAGTTATCACAAATGAAAAGAATGAGCTCATACCGGCAAGGACTGTGACAGAGTGAGTTTTCATCGATTACCGCAGACTTAATGAGGCCTCATGAAAGAACCATTTCCCGCTTCCGTTCATCGACTAGATTCTTGTGCGTTTGTCAGGACATCATTTCTACTGTTTCCTTGACGGCTTTTCCGGTTATTTCCAGATCCCCATCGCCCCATGTGATTAGGAGAATACCACATTAACATGTCTATTCATAGTTTCTTAGGCCATGCAGGATTCTACCAACGATTTATCAAAGATTTCTTGAAAATCTCCCGTCCGATGATCCAACTTCTAGAAAAAGATAGGTCGTTCGATTTTAGTTAGGGGTGTTTGAGGGCCTTTGAGTTGATTAAGGAGAGATTAGTGAGTGCCCCTATTCTTGTTGCTCCTAATTGGACTCTTCCGTTTGAAATCATGTGTGATATGAACGATTTTGCTGTTAGAGCCGTGTTAGGACAGTGTCAAGAGAAACACTTCCATCCCATCTATTACGCTAGCAATACCCTTAACGATGCTCAGGAGATTTACACCACAACAGAGAATGAACTTCTTGCGGTTTTTTTCGCGTGCAATAAATTCGTTCATATCTGATGCTTTATAGGACCATCATTTTCTCCGATCATGCGGCTCTACGGTACTTGTTTTCTAAGAAAGATACGAAGCCCGACTCCTTCGTTGGATCCTTTTGATTCAGGAGTTCGATATAGAAATTAAAGATAAAAGAGGGGCTGAAAATGTTCCCGCCGACCACTTATCACGGTAGAAAATCCCGACATCTACAAGACCCGAGAACAGGGGATTGGTGATGATATCCCGGGTGAGACTTTATTGTACTTGAATGACAGTGAAGAGGAGTTTTCATGGTTTGCAGATCTTGCTAATTATCTATCCTCTGGTGAGTTAGTGCTAGACTAGCCTATCGGCAAAAGAAGAAGTTCTTTGTAGATATCAAGTTCTACATTGGGAGGATCCGTACCTATTTTGTATTGGCGCATATTAGGTGATTCGCCGATGCGTTTTTGGTGATGAAGCCCGTAGTATTCTTCGCCATTGTCATGAGGGCCCGACTGGTGGCCATTTTGGTGCGACTTATACCGCCAAACGTGTGTTTGATGCGGGATTCTATTGACCGACTATTTTCCGTGATGGGCATGAGTTTATTCGTTTGTGTGATGCGTGTCCGATAGATAGATAGCTGGTAACATCTCATCTCGAAATGAGATGCCCCAAAAACCCCATCCAAGTGGTTGAGATCTTCGATACATGGGCATTTATTTGATGTGCCTGTTTCCTATGTCTAGAAGGAACAAATACATCCTCTTTGTTGTCGATTATGTGTCCAAAAGGATGGAGGCTTTTCTCTGTGCCTAAAAATGACGCGCAAGTTGTAGTGGGATTCCTTCGAAAACTCTTTGCTCGATTCGGTACTCTTAAGGCCGTGATCAATGATCGAAGTACCCACTTTTGTAATGCTCAGATGGATACGGGTTTGAAACGTTATGGGGTCACCATTGAATTTCCATGGCCTACCATCCTCAAACTAGTGGTTAAGTGGAAAACACCAATCGTGGCATTAAGAGAATCTTAGAGAAAACAGTGCAAAGCAGTCGCGCGGACCGAACTAAAAAGTTGAATTATGCACTCTGGGCCTTCCATACTACATTTAAAACGCCTATAGGAGCACTCCCTTTCATCTTGTTTATTGAAAGGTGTGTCATGTTCTTTCAGAGTTAGAATATCGTGCGTATTAGGCTTTAAGAGCCGTAAATCTTGATTTATCTACGGCGAGAAAGAGTCGGTTTCTTCAAATTCATGAGGTTGAGGAAGAGAATGGGCATATACTGAAGCATAGTGTTGAAGGTCAGCTTGGTGAGCGCAAGGAGGAGGCGATCTACCATGATCTGCATGAGAGTAGAGGAGAAGAGCACACTCGGGACTTCGCCCGAGTTCTAGAGTTTGTATTCTCTATTATTTCTGTTCTTTATTTTTTACTTTGAGTTTGTTTTAGTCCTTAAAGTATGCTTGATGTCTGCTATGGGCTGTTTTGAGTTTTATTTTGTAGGATTGAATTTTCTCATTCGTATTCAATCTCCATTTCGGATGATCATTTTTCTCAGCCTATCATCTTGTAGAGGAAACCCGGAAGTTGCGGCCAGCGAATGAAATGCTATACGGTCGCCTAGGATCGAGACTTGTGAAGATAACTGCGTTATTACCTGGGGAGTCTGTTCCACTTTATTGTTTTATTTGCCTTAATTTTTTTTATTCTACTTTATTTACTATCTTTTTCTATTCTTACATTGGGGACAATGTAGAGTTTAAGTGTGGGGATGGCAACTGACGTTTTCTTTTGGTAAAAAAATACATACAAAAATTTCAAAAATCAAAAAGTTCAAAAAAAAAAATTAATTAAAAAATGAGAAAAAAATCCCAAAAATATTTACCAAATGTTTTGAAATGTCCCTTGTAATTATTTTTCTGCATTAAACAGGAGATGGCATTAATTACAGATGAATTTTGACAACACTCTTAAAATTTTTAAGAAATTTAAAAGAAAAAGAGTTTTTTTAATCAACACATATAATGGGATGTGACTGAACGGGTAGACTCCGTATTTGATGTGTCAGTGGGCTCAGCCCCTTAAGAATGAATGGACAATATGGTTTTAGACTTAATTGAACTTATATTTCTTGATTTTTAGTGAAATACATGTTATACTATAGAAAATGGGATGAAAGGTCGGGTTATACTCAAGCCTTATTTTTAGTTTGATCGTAAAAATTAAAATTTTCTAAATATCTGAATAGACTAATCATACAATGCTTGGGTTGGTTTAACGTTGGTTATGCCTATGTAGCCTGTTATATAAACATAAATTTAATACTTCGAGTTTTAGTGGTTACCACTTCATAGGAGTATGGTTTTATGTAGGTTCCCAGCCGGATCTACTCGGAAATATCTCGTTCTACGTAGGTGCTGAATCCCTACGTAAGACGATACGAGCGTAGAAGCGATATACGTTAAACACAAGCAAACACACGTTACAATAAACAAAGAACTCGCTGTATTGCAACTAATAACGCGTGATGTACAATCACTGATTACCGTTCTTCCAAAATCCTTAATACAAAATAAGCCGTAAACCTAATATATAAAGTTATCGACAACTTCGCCTAACAGACTAGGCGAAGTTGTTGATAACTTCGCTTGTCCACAAGTTCGCTTATAACAGGCGAACTTGTGAGAAAACTTCGCTTAAACACCAATACAAACCAAACTAACATTATTACAGACACTCGATACTGAACTACTGACATCATGTACCAACAGACTCCCCCTTGGCAGTAGCTTCATATCTCATCTTCAATCACGTGTCTCGTAATCTCAAAAATCTCATATCTCCCGTCTTCAAGCATGAACGCCTTCTCGTACACAAACTGAAACTACTCTTTGGTATTTCTTGGCTTCTTCTTTCCAAGCAGGAATGTAAAATATCTTTTTCTCGTTCAGCACCTGCAAGTCCGCTTGAGACAAATTCACTAAGTGCATAGGATCATACACTCTCATCAACTCTTGTTCATCTTCATCCTCCATCACTGCTTCAGCTGTTTCACTATCAACGTACCACCATTTCAGATCTTTGAGCACATCCTTGGGCATTTGTTTCATCGGTACTTCTTTTAGACACCGGATCGGCTTATACTTCATTATCATCCAAGGCTTGCCATCAGCTCTCATGCCTCTGTCTTTATCTTCAACTAGCTTTCCTTTCTGCGGTTTCAACAATTCGAACTTTTTCTCCTTTATGCTTTCCTTCAAGACTATCTTTCCAATGATCCTAGCCATGTTATCATCACTCCTGTTTATCAACCCCAACCTGGCTAAGTCCTTCACCTCACACTCAGGCAACGTATTCAACGATCTCAACAACCTCTTGAAATACTGAACCCCATCATACCGTTTAATCACAAAGAGCCTCAACTGCTCATCATATAACCAGGAAATAATCCCCTTTTTCGATTCAGCATAACCTTTGATGTTGTAACTTTTCTTGAACATAGTAGGGACCACCGGTTTCTTAGTCTTTACGAACCACTGAGCGTAGCCTTCTTTCCATCTTGGCTGCTCTCCCCATTC